>NC_060877.1:5835000-6010000 GCF_021901495.1 Neodiprion virginianus | reverse complement strand
TCCAATCACGTCGTCTCTCGGTATTCTGAAACTCGAGGCACGTCGAGTACTTTATACCTTATACAATAACTCGATAATTATTATACGTGAGTCAAATCACTCGTTCCCACGACCATTTTTTTTATGTCTCTTTTTTTGATCCGCTTTCCGTTTCGGGCCTTCGTACAACAATGCTGGTGAACATGCCGCTGTTTTAGCCTTGGCTCTTTTGATCAGAGATCCGAGATATCGTTGTCCGTATTTTAATTGCTTGTAAATATTATTCAGCTGTCTGGAATCATTCGGTTTGATTGTTGGGCGATTAACTGTTACTGTCGTAGTTTGTAGTGTTGTTACATAACAACTAAGTGAAATTGTACGCGCATATTTACAAAAAACAATTCATCGTTTACACAGCTTTACTTGACAAAACTACAGTTCCAGGTCTTACTGCAAATTATCTAACGAGGTAACTCCGTCGTCAACCAAGTGCTAACTTCTCGTTTCTGCGTGTCGCAACGAATTTCAACCGTATATGCATGTATCTCTGCGTATCCGTTTAAACTTTAACGCAAATCGTGCAAAACTTTGCCAAGAAGCGCACACTTGATAACGTACGAGCGTGCGTCGACTTGTTAATTGCCTTTCGTTACGAGTGCATAATTGTTAGTTACACACTGTGATATTAGTAATATAAGTTATTTTGACGACGGTGGATCGAGGGAGGCTGTAAGTTATTTTTCGTAGACGTGTTATGCAAGACCTATCGTCGTACGTACGCTAAGAATCGGAGGCTAAAAACCGAATTCAAGGCTAGCAAATTCATCGTTAGAGAATTCTCGATAGTTCCGCGTTCTTTTAATAATACACATCTCTTATCGTTGAAGTATGACGTAATGGTTTAAGCGAGAGAAAAAGCAAACAAACAAAAACAAAAAAAACGTGGTATCGACGAGGAAACAACGTTTGCGACGATTGAAATCTATCTAACGGGTAAAATTCATATATAACAGTTGAAACGTTAGATAACAGCTTTAATTTCGACAAAGTTAAATTTTCTTTTAAATGCGTCGCTCGTTATCAAACTTGCGATAATGTAATTATAAAACGGACGTTTGTCTCGAAACTACATTTCCATTATTTCAATCCGTTAACCAATTCCTAACAATTTATTCCAGCTTAAGGAATAGGCCAAGGTGATGAACTATAATGAAACAAACGAGGAAATGGGTTGCTACTGCAAAGTTTTGCGAACCTACGAGTCACTCGATATATATATATATATATACACCATATACATATACAGTATACACGTAACGAGCTTAACGTCGTACATAATAATCCCTGTTTCTCATAGATCATGAGATTAATCTCTCAAACGTCGTTGTTCCGAGTGAGTCATGCGGTGTTCTCAGTTTCCAAGCATCCGTTCAGCTTGTGTACGAGTCCATGTACAATACAGCGATCGAAACAGCGGCTTGAAACGTGCGCGTTACTAGCCTAGATAATTTAAAATTAATAAATAGTGCAATTTATAGCCGAGTTTCAAAGGTTTCCGCTTCGCTTTGTTCAAAGCCAAACCCCTGTTGTGTTACAGGGCTAGGACATATCTTCTCAGCGATAAAAAAATTACCGAGAAACTCACCGAAAGTCGCGATGATCTTAACGCTTCGGGGCTCTTTGCAGACGTTTAGAAATAAGAGTAGCCGTTTGAAATTTTTATACGAATCTCTAAGAAATCGTAGCTAAGATGCCGTACACGCGCATTCACTCGAAATTGTCTTAATGCTGGAAACCGTTGAGGTGTAAAGATCTGGTATATCCGAAGTGACGAGACGAAGTCGACGCCGGTCTTACCGAACTGTTTTATGGTCGTTTACGCCTAAACTTTTACGTCTGTTTCTAACGCTCCGTATACTGCTCATGATTTACCAACAATTGTCCGCAATAATTCCTGCCCGATCATCAATGGCGCAATTTGAATGTACTACCAGGTAATCAACAACCAGTCAACTATTATACACAGGCTAAACGATCGTATCTCTTACGGACCAATTTCATCCAGCGTTGATAACCGCGCCAAGTATCGCGAGACGCGTCAATTTAGCACCTAATTTTCATTGTTTATTTGTCACTTCGGACGTGTGTATCGGACAGTATTATTTTATCCCATTAAGATCCCTCGGCTGCGTAGCGTAACGCCTTCGGCAGGCTGTTCTTGGAGTCCTTGTCGTCCGAACAACCTCGCCCTCCTTCGAAATCCCTTCCTCTCCGCGTGTTGTTTGTCCTTTAAATCAACAACGCTTAGCCGCGTAACCGTGACCGATGCAGTGTTTTCTGCACGCAAAGTGCAACTTACTCCCGCGGTGTTATCGTGCCTGATATTTCGTCCTTCCGTCAGACTTTTAACACACGCGTATCGTGTTAATGTGCTTGGTAGACCGACAGGCCGCAGGCGTTCTTCCCGATTATTCGCTCGGTTTTGTTGAACAACGAGAGAGCGAGAGAGGAGAGAGGAGAGAAGCTGGAAGGTTCCGAGGGTTCTTTTCTCTTTCGAGTATTTGATTAGGTACATGCGCTCTCTCGTTAACCAAGGAAATATGTTCAAGCTCGCCTAGGATGTGTTTTTATTCGATATTCGAATGTGAGATTAAAATGAATGAGTTCGGCACTTTTCTCTCATCGTTTTATCGTCGATTCATTTTAATAACGGTATAACCGAGATCTCTCTTACCGACAATGATTCATCGAAACAGATTTGCAATCAAAAAGCACGTGCTGCAATATCTATACTTTCGCAGCTAGCTCCGGTCGAAGATCGGATTACGTAACCTTTACAACGTCGTGACAGATATTCGAAGTTAACGTTGAAGAATATTAAAAAAAATATATATGTACATAATAAAATCGTCCACTTGTTACCTAAAAACGTTGAAACTGTTTACTGTCTAACCGATTTCAATATCCAATTCAATCGACTTAAGGATTAATTGTGGTGCTAATCAATCTAATTTCGTGTTTCGCACATTTCATAATTCGAGAACAGCTTATAGAGGCTACGATTTCAATGGTAAAGCGATTTGACGGATTGATTATTCGTATCTTTTTGTTATTTGCAAAACGAATTATGTAAAAAACAAAACGTTTGCAACATCTTACGATTAATTCTCCAACGCTGTTACGGATTGGATAACCGAGCCTGTCTCTCGACACAATCCTTTGTCAAAACTTTCAGCACAAGTTTAAATGGCAAATATGTGATATTCATTATTCTACGTGGTGCAGAAGCTTTAAATCGAAACACCACTCCCAGTGATAATAACTTTTGCTTTCTTACCCCGAGGCGCGGCCCGAAGACAAGGATTTTAAGAGACACGACACAATCCCCATGTGTTTCTCCGATCACCGCCCATGGTATCATATAGGTATACATATACGGCGTATGCACGAATCGGTAACAAAGTTCATTAGCCTGTGTAAAAATATGAGAGAGCATCGAACGCCCACAAAACTGTGCCGAGTGCAGGGACGACGATCCTTTAAATTTCAACGCATTTTGTATCCTTCCATTCCTTTTTTTTTTTTTTATGTTTTTTTTATTAAACATTTTTTCACCGTTTGTCCGGATTCGTGGAAATAAGTTTACAGTTTCAAAATGGGCTCCTGCAAAGTACCGTGTTATTTCTTGTCGGGTAGAGAAATCCCGTAATTCGGTTGCCATGGTAACACCATTCCGGGACGCGCTAGTCGAGCTTTACCCGTTGTTTACCTCGTTGCCGAGTAAATCTGTGAGCTTTTTTTTTTTTCTCTTCATTCTTTACCGTATGCATTGGTAGGTATACGTAGAAGCTTCCGCGGAATAATAATTACGTTTTATTAACTCTTTCCTACAAATATTTTCATATCGTTAACGGTATTTTTCCGATTTTGTGTTTGGATAAATCTGGAATGTCCCGCATGATTCGTACGTATAAGGAAAATAGAATATCAACCGACTTCGCGCAACGAAATTTTTACCGTTGTAAATAAGACAATGGTATCGTTGTAAAAAAAAAAAAATTGTCGGGTATTAGTTAATCTATATGACTGTTCAAAATCTATTTCATACGAAAATTAGAATTACGCGTTTTAAGTTTCACTTGTCGTAGAGCTTGAAAAGCGTGGAACCAAACACACGAGATCAGCGGAAGACTGGGAAGTTTGAACGTTGTCAAAACCAAAATTTTGACATTTGTTGACGTCGACGAATTTTTGTACCAAACTCACCCGTTGCAGGTAGGAGAATATCAATACTGATGAAAATTACTACGGTGCTTAAAACCCTCATGATCACTGGGATTCTCCTGCGTAGAGGCGACGGGTTTTTCTCTCTCTGTTCACTTAAAGAGAGAATCGTATGAAAACTCGTGCGATTTTCACGATTTTCGCGAACCGATCGGACGCTGCATCATTCCTCGAAATCGAAGCAACCCCAATCACGTATTCTATTCGACGTTATCGCGGAACCCTCTCGTCGTTTCTATAACGATCTACGCGAAATATTTTTCAGAGCCTTTTCTCGGCTTGATTCGTTTTAAAACCGCGTCTTGGCTGCCTGTAGGAACGAGAAAGACTGAAGCTGAACGCTCATCGGCCGGCAGAATGCATTGGAGGGAGTGCTGCTGGCCTCCGAGTTCCTCTTTCATCGTTAGGTAGACACGACGATGTACGGTTCGTTCCATTCTACCTCACCGAGGCATTCCAATAGCAGCCTTGTTCCTCGGTCTCGATCAACGATCGAAAGAATCTTACACCGTGTGCGTACCTTGCAGGCTCTTTGGGAGGAGGATTCGATACAAATCACGATTTACTCTTATCATTATAATTGCCTTGGAAATTAAACGCGGCTTCGATGCTCAGCCGGCTTTAACGAATGTCACTTTCTGTTCGCGACGATCGTTACTATCGTTATAACTATTCCTACGACATATTTTACCTTTTTCTACTACCACGCTCGTTTTGTCTCAATTATCACGAGATTCAAGTTCGTCACGTTACTTCAACATCGTGCTTACGAAGTAACTCGATACTTCACAAGTATTTTTAAATTCCCATGTAGGGATTTTTCTTTCAAATATCCGTTGATTTTATCAACAGAAAAAAATGCTTCAACAGTTTTTTTTTTTTTTTTTTTTTATCAAGGTTTTTTTCCTTTTCTTTTTTGCTGCACTTGGTGAAAAAAAATGCTTTTCTCGTCGCATCTACGACGTGCGAGGTAAACGGTTCTGTGAGGAGGCTGTGGCGTCTTAAATGATTTACGTCTGTTCATAGTACCGTTAAGAACGAGATAGTTTTTCAACTACATTTAATTGCTGGCGCGACTTGACCCAGTTGAAAAGAAGGTACCAACTCACCTGCTGCTCTCTGCGACTTTCTTTTACGTTTCCTCAGATGCGTGCCTGTGTTTGTATATACCTATCTTCATCTTTTCTTCCGCCCTTTTTCGCAAGTTTCAGGATTCTCATTATTCCCAGGAGATTGGTCGGCGTAACTTTACTTCTTAAATTGTACAAAAATAAAATAACTGATGAAATATGTAATTATACGTGAATCGCGGTTCTCGATTTCCGCAGCAGGGCTTTGCGATCACTTTTTGACACGGCTGTATCCAAAATTTTTTATCCCCATGTTTCAGTGAAGAAAACGGTAAAATTATTTACATGGTATATTCTTTTTCTGTTTCAGAAATTGTCGAAACCTCTACCCGCCCTCGACACATCATACGGCAGTGATACGGATAGAGAAAAAGTCGAAGCCGCACTTATCCAACATTTTACTTACCTACACGGTGTTTTGCAAAATATTGAACACCGTTTGATCAACCAGCTACAGGAGCAGCAGAATTTTGTTGGAAGTAATATTGCCGCGATAAAGGAACGACTGAAAGAACAGAAAAATGAAATTGAAAATGGATTAAATGTACGCTTTTACGTTTAGCTTTTACTTGAAATTGCCTTATTTTACTTGTTGTTGAAGAAATTTTTATTTTACCTTTCTCTTTTTACTCTAGTCAAGCTATCATTGTCATTACAAGCTTGTTAATTACTTTTTTTTTCTCACAGGCAGGAACAGTAGCATTACAAGAAAGTGATTCTGCCGTAAATATGACGGCAATTATCGATAAACTGGAGCAGATTTTAGACTTGCCTTGTCATCTTTTTCGTAACTCTGTCCCCGGCGAGAAATTTTCGTAAGATGAAAATTTGACCTCAATATCATACGTTCTTGATGAGTTTTCTTTGGCATTCTTTGTCTTGTTTGTATGCTGTAAATTTGACTTGCGCTCTCATTTTCTAGACTGCATATCGACGAAACCATAACTGAATCTCTCAAGGAACACTGCTGTGTTGAAATCCCACCTATTCCGAATTATTGCTTATTAAAGACTGAAGAATTGCCAGAAGACTACGAAATAGAACCGATTAATCGCGAGGAAATCACATTACCAAAAAGTAAACTGTTCAAAAATTATTTACAGTACATTTTAGAAATATTCGTATTCGAACATGATGGTGAAATTTACATCATTCTGTCTTTTTTCTCATATATTAAGAACCGTGTACTAAATCTGGCAATGTAGCTGGCAATGTCACAGCTATCTATGTCAACAATTCTGAATTATAGTCATCCATATTTTTGTATGTATTGATCCTACTGTTTTTCGTTTCTTTTTTGCAGAGCCTGGGATACCTACTTTGAAATCGTCTCCGATAAGTTTGAATAGAAGTTTAACAGCCATCAGTACTTCTTCACTATTAGCATCTGATCCAAACATGAACAACGGTCTTATGGAAGGTATCGTGTCGATATGCATTATATTTTAAAATCAATTATTGTATCAATCGGTATTTCTAATACGTATATGATTATTAGATAAGAAAAAATAATAATATATTTCAGGTGTTAGTGAGAATGTTACAATTCCGTACATCAAGGATCCATCGTATTTTTATACTCAACCATTGTCCCGTAGCTCAGAATTGGTTCAACTACACAAAGCACTCGCGAAACAAGCAGCTACTTCAGCCCTACCTGCAGAATTAGAATTGAGTAAGAATTTGCCAAGCTTAACTTTGAAAAGAATTGAACACGATATTATAATGATAATATGATAATAACAATAAACACTTCAGTACCGCCATACCGTTTCAGGTATGTCCCTATAAGCTGATAGCTTGTGCGGGTCGAGTGAGGGATGATGTTAGTGACGTTATTATGCGCCTAAGACGCATAAGGCGTTACATCATTAATTCTGTTTCTGTTACAGATAAATTATATCTGGTTCAGTACGGAAATGATATGAAATGGTATCGGGGTCGTATCGTAAAGCTGTATTTGGATAAAAATGGTTCTCAGGTCGGTGACGTTTTTTACATAGACTATGGGAATACGGAAATTTTAGTTCCCCTTTCTAGAATGAGAAATATGACGGTACAAAGTTCCCTCGTACCTGTTATGGCCAGACTGTGCGCTCTGTACGACATTGTCCCAAAAGATGGTCAGTGGTCAATAGATGCTAACAAAGCTATGTACGAAATGGTCGGCGGGTAAGTTTTCAATGCTTCTTTTTTATGTCGTCAACTGCATCCCTTCACTTAATCAATTATTGTGCCCTAATAAGTTCCAACTGTGAACAACTTTGTGTATACTGAAAGTATACGTGAATATTTGCTGCGATTAGAAAATATCTTTAAAATTGTGTATGTCCTTTAAGATTTCACTATTTTTAAAACTTCTCAATTTCGTTTCAGTAAATCGCATACAGTCATGCACGTGTATAAAGTGTGCAACGGTATTTGTCATGTCGACATTACAAAAATATCGGCAGGTGATGGGGATCGTCCTGTTTCGATTCGGGATGCTCTTATCTTTCTGGAATACGGCTGTTTCATAACAAACGAAAGATTGAAGGTAAAGTTTGCAGTATTTATTTAACAATACTGGTAAGATGGGGAAAAAAACAAAATCATAAAATAATGTTATTCGTAAAATTAATACATGTGTTTTCAATTTACAGAGAACTAATCCCGAATCATTGAGGAAATTCTTTGAAGAAGAAATAGCGATTGATAATTCTTACGACGTTTATGCGACTTATATAGAGTCGCCAGATTGTTTATACGTACAAAAGGTTTGTATTTGATTGATGTTTGTCTAAGTGAATTCAGGTTTCAATGAGTTTTTATAAATGCTTATTTTATTTATGAGACCTTTTCAACTTTAAGTTATATCTTACAGATCGGCGATGGTCAGATGCATTTGACAAAACTGACAAACGACATGACGATCGAATATGGAAAGATCGGAATAAATAAAGGGATAATTTATACACCGCAAATAGGTATTAATAAACTTTATGGTTTGAATTGATTGATAATCTCTGTAACATTTCGAGTCCATGGTGTTTCGATATAAGTGTCAAATTATGCTAACATTTCTTAGGTATGCCTTGTGCTGTGTTGTCCAATGATGGTATGTGGTATCGAGGAAGAGTCACTAACTTACTTGGAAATCGGAAAGTGGAAGTGTTCTCTGTTGATATTGGATGTAAACGTGAATATGAGTATGACCAAATCAGAAGGCTCCATAATCAATTTATGTCTCTCACTGCTTTGGTGAGTGAACCTATATCGATGAAAATTGTTACGAAATTTCTGCCAATTAAAGTATTTTCTTTCTGGTATCTACTCTGTGGGAATTAAGAAATTTTACGTCTTAGGCATTCAAAATATCACTGAAGGATGTCGTACCTGTGAATGACAGCGAAACAATCTTGGAGACACAGAAATTTATGATGGAAACCTTGGAATCTCGAATGTTAAAAATATTTGTATTCTCAAAGGAAAGTGATTGCTTTAAAGTTGCTCTTTACATCCCAATGGAAAATAACGATGTCAACTTCAACGCTATGTTAGTTGAAAAAGGATATGCCATTAGCACTGGGACTAGGTACGTTTTTTATACTCCTATTATCAGAAAGTGAAAGTGCTGGTCTTCCAAGGATAACACAATATCCAACTCATCTTAGAAGAAGCTATTCTAGGACATAAATTTAATTGATTCCTTGCTGGGCTAAATTTGTCGCACGCTATGAATATTTTCATGAACAATGACAAAAGAGATGAATCAGAACAAGCTTACTACTATAAGTTTATAGATAGATCATTTTTATTTTAGTCTCCTATTCCCTGCAGGCAGGCAGTATCGTGAAAATTTTTTTGAATTTACTTTAAGCATATAGAAACAATATTCAAAACTATTGGACTCGGTTATTCCGATGTTGCTATTCCAAGACACCTGATCCTGATTGAAAGTGACTAGCTTAGCCACTCAGTTTCGGATTTCATATGGTGTACATATTGCAATTTGCACTACATCCTACTCCTCAACTCTCTACTATCTGGGTGTGACATCACAGTACACTGTCCGTACGAACAGAGTGGGGATAGCATTGCCAGGAATGTTTCCGGCACCATATCATTTCGAAGCAGATTATCTCTGGAAGGCCACTGTATTACAAAAACATGTGTTTTTGGCGTTAGTTAAATATATTACTAATTCTTTGTTTATTTGCAAATAGCTCAAAGTTTATGAATATGCCAAAAACTGTGACAAAAAAGCGAAAGAAAAAAGGCAATAAGGCTAAAAAATACAGTCAAGTTTCTGAGAATGTTGACGATGAATATTTGGCAAATGATCTGGCAGAACCAGATCCATTTAGGATGTGTGTAAACGTATTACATGTGGTATCTCCGGATTGCATTTATGTTGGTGACGTGAGCTGTACAAAAGTTATAAAAGACATGATGGAAAAATTGCAACAGTTTTATAATGCGTATAAATCTGGAGAAAGCGAAGAGTGGAAGCAAAACGACGTTTGTGTAGCTTATTCTGCTAAGGATAAATTTTACCACCGTGCGAAAATAATCGAAATTGCTTCGCCAACAAAAGTCGTGGTGTTCTTGTATGATATCGGCATTACAGAGACAGTGGGAATTCAAGATTTGCAAACCTTACACCCAGACTATGCAAATATACCATCACGGGCATTTAAAGTTAAATTAGCTGGAATTCTTCCCTGTGGCGGATCAGCAACATGGGTTTCTTCTTCTTGCCAAGTGCTAACTGATATTATAAACGAAAATCAACATTCGCTATTTTATATATCCAAAGTGGTATGTAAAAAACTTTACTGTCAAAGTGTAATCAAACATATCAGTTCATTCCAAAACTATGTAATGAAATTTATTTTGATCATTGTTCAGGCAGGCATAGAAGATGATGCTATATGCGTTGTGCTTTGGGTTCGAGAAACAAGACTGGAAGGGGCATTGGCTCCAACTATTGTTGAAATCAATTCAGTCAATCAAATGCTGATTAAGAAAGGCGTTGCTCTGCCAGTCAGAGGGTGAGTATTGCAGACGTACGAAAACGTGTCTAAAGAAAAAGTAATTCTAAGCTTAGGTATTTTATACTTCAAATACAGACACTACAGACAAATTTCAAATATGAATCAGTTAATTCAATTTATTTTTCAGCTTTTTCTTCTCAATCTATTAACATACTTGCTTCGTGCCCAAGATAATAAAGTTTTTTTTATTGTTTTGAAATTCTTAGATACAAAGATGAGGAAGAGAAAGTATTGGCTGTTGACTTGAGACAGCAGTTGCAACAAAATGATGAAAAACAACATTTCACCGATGTTGAATGGGTGGCAAAAAACAGAATGCACAGTTCCCATTCAGATGTAATGAGTGATGCATCAGTAGCCCCTTTCTCAATCAATATGTCAGAGTCTGATACTGCAAGCAGAGAAGAAAATGACGAATCTGAAGATGAAGATCCGATACCTCCCCCCTTTTCAGCCTGGATACCAGCATCTCCGATCATAGATGATAAATTCTGTGCATTTTCCACTTATGTGGACCTTAACTGCACCATATATCTACACTCACCAAAACAAAGTACGTTGCTGTTACCATCAAAATAAAGACTGTAGTTCTGCTGAAAAACACAACTGACCGATACATGTTTACTGCTGCAACTGGTGTAATCCAGTTATTAAACCTATGCGCTCTAATTTTTAATTTCTAATTACTCATCAGATGGCGATACATTGGCACATATCGATGCTGCGCTGCAAGCCCACTTCAAAGATTCAAAACCGCAGGCATGTGACATGTTTTGGGCACCAAATGACCTTTGTATTGCTCAATATCATGTTGACAAGAAGTGGTACAGAGCTCAAGTTCTTGAACTCTTAGAGAATGATGAAGTCAAGGTATTCCATTCAGTTATTTATCATAGTTGAATGTTTTTTTTGATATTTTTTTATCCAGAATTAAACACTCTACAAAACATTACTGCATTTTTCTATTTTTTACAGGTGGTCTTTGTAGATTATGGGAATGTAGATGAATGCAAACTTGGCACGTTGAGAAAACGGGTCATTATGGAACACATTCCAATTCAAGCTACAAAATGTGTGGTACACGGTCTAATCCCAGTAAGTTTTATTTTACAATCATGACAGGTATCACTTCTTAGCTGTATCCAATATATAGATGGCTGCGAATTTCTTTGAAAAATATGGTATGCATCTTTAAAATCCATGCACTTTATTCAAACATTTTACTTTCAGGATACACCAGACGATAAGTGGAGTATATCCAATTTAGATACAATCCACGCACTGGTAGTTGACAAAAAGAACGACATTACGATTCTGGATAGAAAACCGGATCACCTTGTTGTGAGCTAGTGAACATTCATCCATAATATTAAATAATGAATTTTTTAAATGTACGTCTCCTTGATTCCATTATTTACATTGCAGATATCAATAAACCTTAGAGAATTCCAAGGAATAGATTTAATTTGTTATTTACGATGCACTCTGCATTTCCGAATCCGTGAATTGGACGTAGATTCTCGTCACGACAGTTCGGATGATGCGGATGTGATTATTGAAGGAAGTATTGAAGGCTGTGATCCCAGAAGTACTTCAGAGCCGATGTTTCAACTGTCTACGAGTCTTGAATCCAAATCTCCAGAAATGAAACCTGCAAATTTCGATAAAATAATTTCTGGTTCGCTTGACATCTCTGGAATACAGAACCATATTACCACGAATGTTAGTTTATAAATGACTCTTCATTCAAATATAATATCAATGGAATATACGAATCATTCGTTGTGTTTATGTTTACAGGATTTTAAAGAATCAATTACTGTATCTTCTACTCCACAAAATGAAGTCGATGATGGCGGTCATGACGAAGAATCTGAAGATAATAACGTTTGCCCTCAAAATTATTATATGTTCGATATTCCAAATCATGTAGAAATTATAAATCTTGATCCGTGCCATATGATAACCGCCACTGAGTTCTGTGCACAGCTCCACCCTTCCTCCGAACTCGAGGTATCTAAGTATAGTAATTCCATATTTTCTATCGGTCAAAACAGCATCTTATTAAAATTTAATATCTCCCACTTTTTTTTCTGGGTACACTTACTCGTAATATGATGTTTCACGGAAAATAAATTGAAAAAAGTTAATTCTGACAAAACTTGAAACTGTGAGATTCCTGCAAAGCTATCTTTGTGAATATCATATTCTTCCTCATTAAAAGTCGTTTCTAAAATCACATTTAACGGTCATTTACCTCATATGTCACATTTTTAGACATTGTTTCGCCCCACTCTGATGCAGTTCTTGAACATACTCTATGCAAATTATACCTTAATAACAATTTTCCAAATACTATATTAATCTTTCACAGTTTCTAAGTATGTGTCACCAAGAACTGAAACGTGTTGAAAATGATATGCAAGAAGAAGCATGTGATCAACCAGTGCTCAAAGAAGTAAGATTAGGTAATTACACTTGTAATGATTACCTCTTTTTTTTCTAATCTGGGACAGCACAATATTATTATTTTATTTTTTTTTTATTATCTCCATCCCGATTCTGAACTGCAACAAGTGTCACTCTGTCATATTATTACAGGTGCTCCGTGCTGCGCCAAGTATGGAAGTAATGGTATATGGTACCGAGCTTCTATAACTGAAATTGAACCTGATACTGAACGTGTCAAAGTAATGTACATGGACTACGGAGACGAGGAACACCAGTACATTGGAAAGTTAGTTTATCATTATTTTTTAATCGGTAGTTGAATAATTTTATAATTTTTCATTAATATTGTAAATCAAAGATTGAATGACATTTTGTGAAAAACTCTTGAATTACACACTTGAATAATCGTTACAATTTTTTATTACCCCAGAATACATTCATTGAAGAAAGACTGGCTGGACGTACCTGTCATGACTTATCGATGTAAATTATGGAATATTCATCAAGATCAGGATGCGGAAATATCTCTACCGGTGATGGTTCAGAAAGTTGAACATGTATTTTATAGCGGAGTTGTAAAAGCTAAAGTCAAGGTACGTAAGGTGATCCCGAATTTGATTGACTGCTGAATAAACTATGTTTATTTTTTTACTTGACGCTTCGTCAACTAATGACTAATTTTGCAATAACTATTGATCTCATCGCTGTTCCAGAATCGTTGTTCTAATAAATTGGATGTGGAGCTGTACTCTGATGATGAATGCAATAGGCTGCTCTATGAAAACCTAATACAAGACGGTGTGTTTAAAATAGTGCAGGAGTAATTCAGAAGTTCTGATAGGCCAAACAAATTTGTGATCTTTTAGTTTTTTTCTAAGTAACAACAGAGTTTTATTTCCGGACATGATATATGAATGATTACACAATGACTGAGATATTGTGACAGATTTTTTAGTTTCATTGCCCACCAAAGTAGGACTGTACTACGAGATGTTCACTCAGATGAGTCAGATTTGCATAAGTGCGATTACAATTTATAATATATAATCGTATTACTTTCATTCTATGATATTCTATTAGTTTTATTCAAGACATTAGTTATTTCGTGTAAGATTATGTTGAATAAAGCGCACATGACAATTTTCACAATTCCTTCAGCCAACTGGAAGTTATTTTTTCCTTCTCCACTAAAACTAGTTCTGCCATGATAATTATATCCAAAAAAAGTGCTCAAAAAGACGTAATACATGTAAGAAATTTTGTAGATCACTTTAAGAGATATCAGATGAATATACAACTGTTCTGTGCTGTTCTCTGAACCTGTGGTTGAGGAACCTCTATGGATTTTTGGCGAAAATTTTCGCGATTTTCAAAAGTGCTGGAATAAATCAATTGTGGCACTATTTGGTCGTAATTTTGCGAGAGAAGTCGATTGGGCGCAGTCCCAATACGCTGCGATCAACGCATCGAAAGTTACAGCCAAAAAACGAAAACCTGAATTTTCGACATTTTTCAGCAGGTGCTTTTTTCCTCGTATCTTCTCTCCCGTTGATCCCACGCTCCTTTTGCTGCCTTTTCTGAGTTCCTTGGGGTCCGAATGGTCGGGAAAGAGTCATACGAATCAATTCTGAGACGAAAAATTTTTTGGTCAAAAAAAAAGGAAGGTTAACCCCTTTGCATGATATTTCATTATAAATACGTATGTTTCAATGTATTGAGGAATAATTTATCAAATATCCAGAGGTCATGTGCAAATAATAAATGAATTGATTCGACCGCAGTTTGATGTATTCATTAGAGCTTTCACAATAAATTTAAGCTTTGTTACTTCTTTTATTTTATTATGGATAATCAAAAACATTTCCGACTATTCGTGCTGTGGAAGCATGGGGATTAAACCAAATGTAGCAAAAGATTAGAAACAGTGTATGTAGAGTACGGGTATTTTTCTAATAATGCAAATAGAATAGAACTCCACGCCTTGCGAATTAGCTTTCCAGACAGAGATGAATGATGAATTTTAAGGACTGCATTATCGTTGTTGAATACTCTATGCCTCATGGAAAAAGAAAATCTGTAACGATAAAATTGATGCACGGGATCATCGTCGACTTTAACTTTTGAAATGTCCTACCATTTCCGATCACCTCCAACCATCCTATTTACCTACATTACTAGATTAGCTATGATATGAAAAGAGAAGAATTATTCATTTCGAAATGGGATTCTATTCGACGCGCGCTCGATGTATTCCATAACATTAGTCTTCACAATTATTCCAACAACTTTTCGTTTGCTCTCTCGATCTTGAATTTTCATAGGCGTAGAATCGAAACGCTGTTTTAGCTGGTCGCCAGTGAAGCATCTGCGTTGGGTGGAGAAGCGGAATTGTTTTTCGAAAAGTATTCGGATGGAAAAAAATTCAGAGTAACTGCAATACATAACGGATGCGCTAATTCTGAACGAGATGAAATGGATGCTTCGTATATGAGACAGTATTTAACGCTGCGTAGTGATTTAAAGACCTAGAAAGGTGATAGGGAGAGAAAGAACGACGCTTCTTAACACTTCGAGTGTATTTTAACACACATTTGAAAGATACGAGCGAAATTTTTCATCATCCAACTGTCGCAGAACGGCAGCGTTATTAGCCGACCCGTTCACTGAAGAATACATCTTCAGTCAACGGCTGACGATCGAAGGGCCTGGCCGCTTGAGTCTGGAATCGGCAGGAGAGATAAAGTGTGTATTTCTTGTATGGAATGTGAAAGCTAAAATCATTATACATCATGTCATATCATCATACATCATACATCATACATCGTACATCATACATCATCATACATAGTATCAAAGTTCGAAACCATAGTTTGGATGTCGGATGTTCAGAAAGTGACGTCACCAATTCAAAATCAGCTAGCCGAATTCCTCAGTCGGGAAACAACCGCGCAGTAGAGCGGACGCATGAGAGTCGCGCTCCGCAAATTTCGAGTACCGGGTTCTCAACCTCCCGGATCCCGCGCTTCGGGTCCGCTACGCGGTGAAACTCGACTTCCAGGATAAGCGCTCCGTGGTTCCTGGTTCACGTTTACAATAAATTATTTCAATTCGTTTTTCGCGCAACCCCAAATTCGGTAGCTGTCAGTCCGCTAATAAAATTTCTCGACTTCCAGGATAAGCGCTCCGTGGTTCCTGGTTCATGTTTACAATAAATTATTTCAATTCGTTTTTCGCGCAACCCCAAATTCGGTAGCTGTCAGTCCGCTAATAAAATTTCTCGACTTCCAGGATAAGCGCTCCGTGGTTCCTGGTTCATGTTTACAATAAATTATTTCAATTCGTTTTTCGCGCAACCCCAAATTCGGTAGCTGTCAGTCCGCTAATAAAATTTCTCGACTTCCAGGATAAGCGCTCCGTGGTTCCTGGTTCACGTTTACAATAAATTATTTCAATTCGTTTTTCGCGCAACCCCAAATTCGGTAGCTGTCAGTCCGCTAATAAAATTTCTCGACTTCCAGGATAAGCGCTCCGTGGTTCCTGGTTCACGTTTACAATAAATTATTTCAATTCGTTTTTCGCGCAACCCCAAATTCGGTAGCTGTCAGTCCGCTAATAAAATTTCTCGACTTCCAGGATAAGCGCTCCGTGGTTCCTGGTTCATGTTTACAATAAATTATTTCAATTCGTTTTTCGCGCAACCCCAAATTCGGTAGCTGTCAGTCCGCTAATAAAATTTCTCGACTTCCAGGATAAGCGCTCCGTGGTTCCTGGTTCACGTTTACAATAAATTATTTCAATTCGTTTTTCGCGCAACCCCAAATTCGGTAGCTGTCAGTCCGCTAATAAAATTTCTCGACTTCCAGGATAAGCGCTCCGTGGTTCCTGGTTCATGTTTACAATAAATTATTTCAATTCGTTTTTCGCGCAACCCCAAATTCGGTAGCTGTCAGTCCGCTAATAAAATTTCTTGACTTCCAGGATAAGCGCTCCGTGGTTCCTGGTTCACGTTTACAATAAATTATTTCAATTCGTTTTTCGCGCAACCCCAAATTCGGTAGCTGTCAGTCCGCTAATAAAATTTCTCGACTTCCAGGATAAGCGCTCCGTGGTTCCTGGTTCACGTTTACAATAAATTATTTCAATTCGTTTTTCGCGCAACCCCAAATTCGGTAGCTGTCAGTCCGCTAATAAAATTTCTCGACTTCCAGGATAAGCGCTCCGTGGTTCCTGGTTCATGTTTACAATAAATTATTTCAATTCGTTTTTCGCGCAACCCCAAATTCGGTAGCTGTCAGTCCGCTAATAAAATTTCTTGACTTCCAGGATAAGCGCTCCGTGGTTCCTGGTTCACGTTTACAATAAATTATTTCAATTCGTTTTTCGCGCAACCCCAAATTCGGTAGCTGTCAGTCCGCTAATAAAATTTCTTGACTTCCAGGATAAGCGCTCCGTGGTTCCTGGTTCACGTTTACAATAAATTATTTCAATTCGTTTTTCGCGCAACCCCAAATTCGGTAGCTGTCAGTCCGCTAATAAAATTTCTCGACTTCCAGGATAAGCGCTCCGTGGTTCCTGGTTCACGTTTACAATAAATTATTTCAATTCGTTTTTCGCGCAACCCCAAATTCGGTAGCTGTCAGTCCGCTAATAAAATTTCTTGACTTCCAGGATAAGCGCTCCGTGGTTCCTGGTTCACGTTTACAATAAATTATTTCAATTCGTTTTTCGCGCAACCCCAAATTCGGTAGCTGTCAGTCCGCTAATAAAATTTCTTGACTTCCAGGATAAGCGCTCCGTGGTTCCTGGTTCATGTTTACAATAAATTATTTCAATTCGTTTTTCGCGCAACCCCAAATTCGGTAGCTGTCAGTCCGCTAATAAAATTTCTCGACTTCCAGGATAAGCGCTCCGTGGTTCCTGGTTCACGTTTACAATAAATTATTTCAATTCGTTTTTCGCGCAACCCCAAATTCGGTAGCTATCAGTACGCTAATAAAATTTCTATAACTTTATAATCTTCTCATAATCTTTCTGGTAGATTATATCGATAATAAAATTATATCAAACCTTACAGATTATTTTTGATTTGTTCTCACGCTGAAAATATTTATTAGTATTCGGGGTATAACTCGAGGTGGTTGATGGTGGTCGGAGGTGGACGAGGAGGAGGACGAGGAGGACGAGGATTTGTGCTGGGTGAGTAAAACACTTTTATAATATTTGATGGCAATTATAATCATATTTCATCTGAAATATTACAAACTTGTCACGTTTACAATAAATTATTTCAATTCATTTTTCGTGCAAGCACATATTCAGTAGCTATGAATAATCTTATACAGTTTATTATGTTATTAATTAATTAATTAATATTCTTATAATATTTAATGGCAATTGTAATTATATTTCATCTGAAATATTACAAACTTGTCACGTTTACAATAAATTATTTCAATTCATTTTTCGTGCAAGCACATATTCAGTAGCTATGAATAATCTTATACAGTTTATTATATTATTAATTAATTAATTAATATTCTTATAATATTTAATGGCAATTGTAATTATATTTCATCTGAAATATTACAAACTTGTCACGTTTACCATAAATTATTTCAATTCATTTTTCGTGCAAGCACATATTCAGTAGCTATGAATAATCTTGTACAATTTATTATATCATTAATTAATTGATTAAATACATTAATCCTTACACAATATTTTCGATGTCTTCCTATACTAAATATATTCATTACTATTCCAGGTATCACCCGAGGTGGTCGGAGGTGGACGAGGAGGAGGACGAGCTGGACGAGGAGGAGGACCAGGTGGACGAGGTGGACGAGGAGGAGGCGGGGTGGGTCGTGGGAGAGGACCTCTCCTCTCCTCAGAGGAGAGGAGGGGGAGGGGCAGGGAAGGGGTGAGGTGGGCGGGGAGGGGGAAGGGGAGGGGGAAGGGATGGGAAGGGAAGGGGAGGGGAGGGCGGAGGGAGGGGGAAGGGATGGGGAGGGGGGGCGGGCGGGCGGGTGGGAGGGAGAGGGAGGGAGGGCGGGAGAGAGTGGAGGACGGATGTCGATGCGAGCCCGTTAGAGTTAATAGAGCAGTACACCCCCCTCCTGCGCCCGCCCGCCCTCCCCCCCTCCCGCCCTCCCGCCCATCCTCCCTCCCTCCCTCCCTCCCTCCCTTTCCCTCCCTCCCGCCCTCCCGCCCTCCCGCCCCCCTCCTCCCCCGTTCCCTTCCCTTCCCCCTCCCCGCCGCCCTTCCCTCCCCTTCCCTTCCCATCCCTTCCCCCTCCCCGCCCACCTCTCCCCCTTCCCTGCCCCTCCCCCTCCTCTCCTCTGAGGAGAGGAGAGGTCCTCTCCCACGACCCACCCCGCCTCCTCCTCGTCCACCTCGTCCTCCTCCTCGTCCACCTGGTCCTCCTCCTCGTCCAGCTCGTCCTCCTCCTCGTCCACCGCCGACCACCTCGGGTAATACCTGGAATAGTAATGAATATTTTTAGTATAGGAAGACATCGAAAATATTGTGTAAGGATTAATGTATTTAATCAATTAATTAATGATATAATAAATTGTACAAGATTATTCATAGCTACTGAATATGTGCTTGCACGAAAAATGAATTGAAATAATTTATTGTAAACGTGACAAGTTTGTAATATTTCAGATGAAATATAATTACAATTGCCATTGAATATTATAAGAATATTAATTAATTAATTAATAATATAATAAATTGTATAAGATTATTCATAGCTACTGAATATGTGCTTGCACGAAAAATGAATTGAAATAATTTATTGTAAACGTGACAAGTTTGTAATATTTCAGATGAAATATAATTACAATTGCCACTGAATATTATAAGAATATTAATTAATTAATTAATAATATAATAAATTGTATAAGATTATTCATAACTACTGAATATGTGCTTGCACGAAAAATGAATTGAAATAATTTATTGTAAACGTGACCAGTTTGTAATATTTCAGATGAAACATAATTATAATTGCCATCAAATATTATAAAAGTGTTTTACTCACCCAGCACAAATCCTCGTCCTCCTCGTCCTCCTCCTCGTCCACCTCCGACCACCTTCAACCACCTCGAGTTATACCCCGAATACTAATAAATATTTTCAGCGTGAGAACAAATCAAAAATAATGTGTAAGGTTTGATATAATTTTATTATCGATATAATCTACCAGAAAGATTATGAGAAGATGATAAAGTTATAGAAATTTTATTGGCGTACTGACAGCTATTGAATTTGGGCTTGCGCGAAAAACGAATTGAAATAATTTATTGTAAACATGAACCAGGAACCACGGAGCGCTTATCCTGGAAGTCGAGAAATTTTATTAGCGGACTGACAGCTACCGAATTTGGGCTTGCGCGAAAAACGAATTGAAATAATTTATTGTAAACATGAACCAGGAACCACGGAGCGCTTATCCTGGAAGTCGAGAAATTTTATTAGCGGACTGACAGCCACCGAATTTGGGGTTGCGCGAAAAACGAATTGAAATAATTTATTGTAAACATGAACCAGGAAACACGGAGCGCTTATCCTGGAAGTCGAGAAATTTTATTAGCGGACTGACAGCTACCGAATTTGGGCTTGCGCGAAAAACGAATTGAAATAATTTATTGTAAACATGAACCAGGAACCACGGAGCGCTTATCCTGGAAGTCGAGAAATTTTATTAGCGGACTGACAGCCACCGAATTTGGGCTTGCGCGAAAAACGAATTGAAATAATTTATTGTAAACATGAACCAGGAAACACGGAGCGCTTATCCTGGAAGTCGAGATATTTTATTAGCGGACTGACAGCTACCGAATTTGGGCTTGCGCGAAAAACGAATTGAAATAATTTATTGTAAACATGAACCAGGAACCACGGAGCGCTTATCCTGGAAGTCGAGAAATTTTATTAGCGGACTGACAGCCACCGAATTTGGGCTTGCGCGAAAAACGAATTGAAATAATTTATTGTAAACATGAACCAGGAACCACGGAGCGCTTATTCTGGAAGTCGAGATATTTTATTAGCGGACTGACAGCTACCGAATTTGGGCTTGCGCGAAAAACGAATTGAAATAATTTATTGTAAACATGAACCAGGAACCACGGAGCGCTTATCCTGGAAGTCGAGAAATTTTATTAGCGGACTGACAGCTACCGAATTTGTGGTTGTGCGAAAACCGAATTGAAATAATTTATTGTAAACATGAACCAGGAACCACGGAGCGCTTATCCTGGAAGTCGAGATATTTTATTAGCGGACTGACAGCTACTGAATTTGTGGTTGCGCGAAAACCGAATTGAAATAATTTATTGTAAACATGAACCAGGAACCACGGAGCGCTTATTCTGGAAGTCGAGATATTTTATTAGCGGACTGACAGCTACCGAATTTGGGCTTGCGCGAAAAACGAATTGAAATAATTTATTGTAAACATGAACCAGGAACCACGGAGCGCTTATCCTGGAAGTCGAGAAATTTTATTAGCGGACTGACAGCTACTGAATTTGGGGTTGCGCGAAAACCGAATTGAAATAATTTATTGTAAACATGAACCAAGAACCACGGAGCGCTTATCCTGGAAGTCGAGATATTTTATTAGCGGACTGACAGCTACCGAATTTGGGCTTGCGCGAAAAACGAATTGAAATAATTTATTGTAAACATGAACCAGGAACCACGGAGCGCTTATCCTGGAAGTCGAGAAATTTTATTAGCGGACTGACAGCTACTGAATTTGGGCTTGCGCGAAAAACGAATTGAAATAATTTATTGTAAACATGAACGAGGAGCCACGGAGCGCTTATCCTGGAAGTCGAGTTTCACCGCGTAGCGGACCCGAAGCGCGGGATCCGGAAGGTTGAGAACCCGGTACTCGAAATTTGCGGAGCGCGACTCTCATGCGTCCGCTCTACTGCGCGGTTGTTTCCCGACTGAGGAATTCGGCTAGCTGATTTTGAATTGGTGACGTCACTTTCTGAACATCCGACATCCGAACTATGGTTTCGAACTTTGATACTATGTATGATGATGTATGATGTACGATGTATGATGTATGATGTATGATGTATGATGATATGATATGATGTATAATGATTTTAGCTTTCACATTCCATACAAGAAATACACACTTTATCTCTCCTGCCGGTTCCAGACTCAAGCGGCCAGGCCCTTCGATCGTCAGCCGTTGACTGAAGATGTATTCTTCAGTGAACGGGTCGGCTAATAACGCTGCCGTTCTGCGACAGTTGGATGATGAAAAATTTCGCTCGTATCTTTCAAATGTGTGTTAAAATACACTCGAAGTGTTAAGAAGCGTCGTTCTTTCTCTCCCTATCACCTTTCTAGGTCTTTAAATCACTACGCTGTTTTCGCTGCGTTTTCTGAGTTCCTGAGGGTCCAACAAATCAGGTACGGGTCATTTGAATCGAATCCGAAACAAACAATTTTCCGCTCAAAAAATGAAGAAAAAGTAAGGCTAACCCTTTGCATTTTTGGCGGAAATTTTTGCGATTCGGAAAAGTGCTGGAATAAATTCTTTCATGCACTATTCGGACGTGATTTTGCCAGAGCAATCGATGAGGCGCAGTTCCAATACGCTCCGATCGGCGCGTCCAAAGTTACAACCAAAAAACGAAAACCTGTGTTCTCGAAATTTTTCAGCAGGTGCTTTTTCGTTCGCCATTTCTCTGCTGTTGATCTCACGTTCCTTTCGCTGCGTTTTCCTAGTTCCTGAGGGTCCAATTATTCAGGTAAGGGTCATTTGAATCGAATCCGAGACCAAAAATTTTCGGCGTCAAAAATGAAGAAAAAGTAAGGCATTTTTTTGCATTTTTGGCGAAAATTTTCGCGATTTTCAAAAGTGCTGGAATCAATTCTTTCAGGCACTATTCCGACGTAATTTTGCGAGAGAAATTGATTGGGCGCAGTCCCAATACGCTGCGATCAACGCATCGGAAGTTACAGCCAAAAAACGAAATCCTGAATTTTCGACATATTTCAGCAGGTGCTTTTTTCCTCGTATCTTCTCACCCGTTGATCCCACGCTTCTTTTGCTGCGTTTTCTGAGTTCCTTGGGATCCGATTGGTCGGGAAAGAGTCATACGAATTAATTCTGAGACGAAAAATTTTTTGGTCAAAAAAAAAGGAAGGCTAACCCCTTTGTATTTTTGGCGAAAATTTTCGCGATTTTCAAAAGTGCTGGAATAAATCAATTGTGGCACTATTTGGACGTAATTTTGCGAGAGAAATCGATTGGGCGCAGTCCCAATACGCTGCGATCAACGCATCGAAAGTTACAGCCAAAAAACGAAAACCTGAATTTTCGACATTTTTCAGCCGGTGCTTTTTTCCTCGTATCTTCTCTCCCGTTGATCCCACGCTCCTTTTGATGCCTTTTCTGAGTTCCTTGGGGTCCGATTGGTCGGGAAAGAGTCATACGAATCAATTCTGAGACGAAAAATTTTTTGGTCAAAAAAAAAGGAAGGCTATCCCCTTTGTATTTTTGGCGAAAATTTTCGCGATTTTGAAAAGTGCTGGAATAAATTAATTGTGGCAATTAGTCTTATAAGGATCCTTTGAATCGAATTTGAGAATGAACATTCTGGCTTCAAAAACTGCTTGAAATTTTTCCGTTGAAATGTGGCAGATTTCAAACAATGTTGCATCTTCCATGCACCATTTGGACGCAACCTTGCGAGAGAACATAATTGCACATAGTTCCGGTAAGCTGCGACCAATGGTTTGCAAGTTTCAGCAGATCAGTGCAACAATCGGAGGTTGAGATCGGATTGATTAATAAGAGATTTCTTGACCAAAAAAACCAGTTTTTGGTTTATTTTGAAAAAAATCCGTAGTAGATTGAATCCATAGACAGGAGTCAACGTCATACGCTGTTCAACTAAACCTAGAAATCATCGGCCTTCTTCGCACATAAGGCCGGTTCTACCAACCTTTTTGTAACCACTATTTTAATTCGTTTTGAAATTTCAAGACGTTATTTGCTAGAAAATCTGTGCTTCTCGTCAAGTGGTGTATACAGAGTTATCGTATTCACAAAATCATCATGATATTTACAAAAAATCGCACGTCAGTTAATCAAATTTTTATTTTCACACCCTCTGCTTAGACAAGTCAAGTAATATAATGAAACATATTGAATCTTAAACAATCTAGACCTAGTACACCCAACATAATGTTCAGTGACATACTTAAATATTAAAATTGATGAGTTTTTTTCGTGTAAAATACAATTATTATCATTCCGTGAGAAGATGTTCTCAACGTTGAGTGCTTTTCGCTATTTGTTCTTTGAGCACTAGGATACTCTGCCTTTGTTCTGGAGGAAGCATAGCAATCTGCTCATCTGATAATTGTAACACTTGCATGATCAATGCCGCCTGTAACATAGAATGAAAACAATTTCAAGAAATGTTATATACATGTAAAGACACAAAAAGTTGTAATATGTTTATATTCTTCACGTCTTAGATAAAGTTAGGTCAACAGTCTAATCTTTTGGTGAGTGCAGGGAAGGCTTACATAGCAGGAGCCTTTCATAAAATCACATACTATGACATTGTAAATTTGAACATTGGAAAGTCTTTGGTACCTTTTCCTGGTCAGAAGCACCACTTGGAATGTTACCAGCAGGCGACATCCCCGCCATTAACCTTGAGGTAGCAGTACTGGGTGTTGAGAGACTCAGTGGATTAGTAGGGTTAATACCACTTGTTGTAGGGGGTGGCACCGGTGTTGCCACAATGGGTCTGGGTGCGACAGACGTGACCCCAGGAGCCGGTGCTGTAACATCACAAACAAGAATTGATCTGGAAAAATTCATAATCTCGTTAAAGGAACACGAAACTAAATCGTAATCAGAGTTAAATTTATCTCATGAAATGTGGCGAGGGTAAGTCAACAGCATAGCATAATGCATTGCCGCAATAGCGAACGATACTGTACAAGCGAATCTTAAAATCTTCTTTAAGAATGAAATAAATTATACATCTCTATGCGTTCGATTTTTAATCATAATCCACAAACTATATGAAAAAACTCTTCAGAATGAAATTATATGAATGAGGAGAATGTATCTCTTCATCTAATCGTGATCGTTTCAAATTTTACAGTAGATATGCATAACCAGGAACCATCTTCAAATTCTCATGCAACTTTCGACAGTTACTTATAAAATCACTTTTTCACAAAAGTTACTGCTAGCACTGAGTTCTGATAAGTCAATAGTGGAAATTAAAACTCTGATTTGATGCTTACGATTAATTTTGGGAATTCGAGGATCAACTGGCATCCTAGGGTCACGTGGGTCTCGTGGTTCTCGTCCGAATCTGTCAGCTCTCGGATCACGACCGAAACTAGAACGAATATTGAAGTTACCGAACAATGATAAGTTATTGGGCTACATTCACGACAAGTATAATAGTAACACCTCTCTATACCCTCCGCTGGAAGAGTGCTGTAAAAGAACGCAAATTATTGATTATTTAATATCCCATTGGAAACAGAACCCAATTTATAATTATACTAACGGTTCTGGAAGAGCAAAGCTCTGTGATACAGCTCTGGGATCTGATGGAGGAGCTATAACTGGAGCGCTGACAGGAACAGGAGGGACTTGGGGTGGCCCTCGTAAGTCTTGATCCATTCTAGCCAGCCTTGGATCAATTTGTCTATCTAAAGTACGCAGATCCACATCCTGCCCTATAAATTTAATGAATAATTAGAAATCATATAATTGAATTTTCAACCTAAAAGTCGATACTCGATGGGTAAATTACAGAAAAAAATTAAGTTCCACTAAAATTGGGTCACGACGAATGACTTTCTGAGAATAAATATTTGAAATGAGTATCAGGAAATCTGGCTATATTCACCTGCAAAAATTGGAGCAGGTGGATTAACTGGTGTTGGTGCAGGTCTAGGAGTCCAGGGTTCTTCGATTCTTGGAACAATAGGATGCAGCGGTGGCTTATCATTTGGTAAAATAACACCAGGAATCGGGTTGGCTTTATGTAGCATATTGACTGCAGTTTGAGGGTCGACAATTCTCATCACAACTTGGGCCTGAAGCAAGGCATAAGCAAGCTGCGGGTTCTGTAGTAGCATTTGTCGTGCTTCGTTTGGATTATTTTGCACGCATAGCTTCATCTGCTTCATCAATTCAAACATCTGTTCAGGAGGTAACGATGCAACTGCTTTGCTTATAGCCTCTGGTGCCTTGTCTGCTTGAACTGCCTCGCCATAAGGATTTTCAGTGTTCTGTCCCTGAAGCAGGCTTTGCATTTCCATCCGACTTTTTTCTGTGCAAGCATTGTCCACTCTCAGTGTCCTTCCACCTATTTCATAGCCATTCAGGTTACGCATTGCGCTAAGCGCTGTCTCTTGATCCTTATACTCGCAAAATCCATATCCTTTCGGCTTTCCAGTTTCTCTGTCAAAAACCAGCCTGAGAAAAAGATACGAGAAGATATACACAAGTTTCAAAATAAATCAATAATAAATATTTTTCACTATGGAAATAATGAGATGCTAATAAAGTGTTAGATAAATTAAAACTTTTTAATGGATTTTTCCTGCCAATTCCTGTAAAGTAATTGTATTTTTTTTTTTTTTTTTTGTTTCACAATAAAAGACTGTTTGAGGTTAGGGTAAAGAACGTTACGGAGCATACTTACTTGAATGAGAGAACTGGTCCAACTTCGCTGAATATGTCCTTTAAATTCTCCTCTGTTGCTTCATACGGAATATTTCCGACTGAAAATTAATTGCAATCGTATTTTTGGGCGACTGAATTATCCGGTTAACAATTCATTGCGTTATAATTTAAAAAAAAGTTAATTCATAATTACCAAAAACACTCCGCATTGATTTATCCATCAGGGATTGATCTGAAATAGTTGAATTACTCATTTTTGCTGTTTTTATTTACGAATTTACAGATTTTGTTTATTGCTCGAATTCGAACGATACATCAACGTTTGTCACCCAAAGGACAGAAGACAGGTGTTTTCATTCGAACGTGATCAACATGCAACAAGAACACCGTGGGTTATTCAAAACTAAATTGATAATAAACTTGATAATAATATTTCCACGGAACGAAGTCATTGACTAGATATTTAGATAGATACTGATGATTGTCTTCCTAGCGGAATTTTCTGCAACTACTGAAACGCTCGTCTACGTTGTTCCGCACTTAATGCCGCGATATCAAGTGCCTGCCATTCTATTACCGACTGCTATTTAGGGTTAGGATGGTATTAAACTTTTGACCGAAGTAAACATTGTGACAGCAAGTAAATAAATAGTTGTTCGCTCGTAAAAATGTCAATCGAAATTGAATCCGCTGAGTACGTATCTACTCTGTACATAATTAATTATTAGTCCCGATCAAACTACAATATCTTCTTATTTCAGTGTTATACGACTGATTCAACAGTACTTGAAGGAGTCTAATCTTGTAAAAACACTACAAACCTTGCAGGTAATATTAAATTTATTCATAATCCTACGAGGAAATACTCCTTGTTAATTGATCAAACTGTTAATTTAATCCTCTAAATACTTAACCAGGAGGAAACTGGTGTCTCGTTGAATACAGTTGACAGCGTTGACGGATTTGTTACGGATATTAACAATGGACATTGGGATACTGTGCTTAAAGCGACACAGTCCCTCAAATTGCCTGATAAAAAACTCATTGATTTGTACGAACAGGTATTTAACAACTTTCATTGTTTACATATGTTTCCAAAGACGTAGAAAGTCAGGTGAACTGTCAAACCTATAACAGAAATCCGATATCACAAATGTTTATTCACAGGTTGTTTTAGAACTAATTGAACTAAGAGAATTAGGCGCAGCTAGATCTCTGCTGAGGCAAACTGACCCGATGATAATGATGAAGCAGCAGGAACCTGAAAGATACATCCATCTTGGTAAAACAGAATAACTAATACAACTTTCATAACTAGTTTCTTAACTGACAAGCTACAGATGTTTATTTAATTTTCAATTGAATAATTTTTCTCACCTTCCACTTTTCTCCAGAAAATCTTTTGGCACGGTCCTACTTTGACCCAAGGGAAGCATACCCTGATGGAAGTACAAAGGAAAAGCGAAGAGCTCATATAGCAACTGCTTTGGCGGGTGAAGTATCAGTCGTACCATCCAGCAGGCTGCTAGCTTTGCTCGGACAAGCTTTGAAATGGCAGCAGCACCAAGGGCTCTTGCCTCCTGGCACAACCATAGATTTGTTCAGAGGCAAAGCAGCTGTTCGAGATCAGGAAGATGAAAAATACCCAACTCAGTTATCTAAGCAAATTAAGTTTGGGCAAAAGTCACATGTTGAGTGTGCGAGATTTTCACCAGATGGACAATATTTGGTAACAGGCTCCGTCGACGGGTTTATAGAGGTGTGGAACTTTACTACTGGAAAAATACGAAAAGACTTGAAGTACCAGGCACAGGATAACTTCATGATGATGGAACAAGCCGTTTTATCAATGTCATTTAGCCGCGATAGCGAAATGCTTGCCGGTGGTGGCCAAGACGGGAAAATGAAAGTTTGGCGTGTTCAAAGTGGCCAATGCCTCCGCAGATTCGAAAAAGCACATGCCAAAGGTGTCACTTGTCTTCAGTTCAGTAGAGACAACAGTCAGATACTATCCGCATCATTCGACACCACTATAAGGTACGTCATTTTGTAAAAATAAAAATGATAAACTTTGGCAGAATTTCTTTCGCACAACCATTACATTTATTTTCACGTTTGACAATTTTTTGTTGCAGGATACACGGGTTAAAGTCTGGAAAGACATTGAAAGAATTCCGAGGCCATATCTCATTTGTCAATGAAGTAGTTTTCACCCCGGACGGTCACAGCATAATAAGGTGAAAAATTTATGTGACAAAATTAAGTTTTTTCCCAACACATAGTCTGCTTCTTCAAACTGATTGAAAATTAATAAACATTTTTGATCTGCAGTGCTTCCTCAGATGGAACAGTCAAGCTCTGGGGCTTGAAAACAACAGAGTGCATAGGCACATACAAATCTTTGGGAGCTGCAGATCTTACTGTCAACAGTATCCATCCGTTACCTCGCAATCCGGAACATTTTGTCGTTTGTAATCGATCAAACACTGTGGTAATAATGAACATGCAAGGACAAATAGTCAGATCCTTCTCCAGTGGAAAACGAGAAGGTGGAGATTTCGTTTGCGCCTGTGTTAGCCCGCGTGGAGAATTCATATACTGTGTTGGAGAGGATCTCGTTTTGTATTGTTTCTCCACTTCGTCGGGAAAACTTGAGCGAACCCTCAACGTGAGTACAACTAATGTCATTGATTTATTGAAACGAATACCTCGTTTCCTAGAAATTTCAAACGTAAGCCCTGTTATTCGATTTATTTTAATATTAAACTTGCAAGAGATAAAACTATTGTCAATATTGTTTTTCGCAGATCCATGAAAAAGATGTAATCGGGTTAGCTCATCATCCGCATCAAAACTTGCTCTGCTCATACAGTGAAGACGGACTTCTCAAACTGTGGAAACCGTAAATTTTCATATAAACATAAGCATTGTTGAATTGTACGATTACCCTTCTTATGCCGAAGTCAAATAGGCATATTCCAGACACGATATAAACTAACGAGCGGACTCCCCATCAATGCATATTCCATATGTCGACCATGTATTCTACCATTAGGTCATTAAATCATATGTTCTTAAATCTAATGAACAATCGTGTTATAATTTGTTGCGGCAAACTTAGAATTTAGGGAAAACCAGAAAATCGTACTATGAACATCCAAACGCTTAGGAATGTCTTTTAACTCTGATGATGGCAGGCTGGGTCCAGCCGAAAGGTCGCCAAATGAAACATGACAGTTTTATTCCGATCAAATATCGACCTTCCCGGCGGACTTCTCATTCATGGAAAACCAGAAAGTCAGAGCTTGGTTGGAGTTACAGAAATGGAAATGTTCCGCAGACTTTTTGAACGAAATTCAACTTGATGGCTTCCGAAGAACGAAGTAGCAGGTGAATTGCAATTTTTGCTCATCTGACATGAACCTATTGATATTTCAAAACTATTACATGTTCCTCTTCTTATAAGACTGAAGTGAATGTTCCGTTAACGGTTATACATACCATGCGTTTTCGTGGATACCCATCAGGGTACAAGTCTACTCTGAGCAGCGTAGAGATCAGTGGAGTGGACGAGTCGGATCTCATGGTCCAAATCAAAGAAAATATCCGAGCAATTTTTCTAATTGTCTTGGTGACACTCCCGACAAACAAGACCGTGAACACGGTCGGCTTGTTAAGAACCGGAAGTCGACAGGGCGTTCTCGTATATTCTGCTCGAATCATTTGGGGTACCATTAACCGTTCGTGTTTTTCCGTGATTACGAAGTTAAGAAAGGCAGTGAAAACTCAGAGGTCTGATTAGCCGAAACCAGAAAATTATACAGTTGATAAATTAAAGGGAAAGGTAATATGCCGAAATCTTTTAATGTATTGTATGTAATAATTGATTCATGAAAGTTGAATAATCGAATACAATTAGCGGCGGGCAGGTATTAGACTCCTAGTGAAAGAATAATTAATAGTTTCATTATAAATCAGAGTTTTTTCAACCTTTAACAAATCGACTAAATCTGATGTATCCGAGTTGCCGAACGAAATTTGATTATCTGGCTCGTTACTCGGATCTTCACGGTCAATTGCGAAAGAATATTGAAAGAATTCGTTCGGGAAAACTTTGAAAGAAATCGCAAACGCTGGATGTTTACGTCAGCGTTGCTAATTTCCAATTACAATGGAAAGAATATAAAAACGCGGCATGGCCAAGCCGGGAAAACAATTGGAATAATGAAATCCAGCGGTCGGGACAATGGGGAAAAAAGCCGCACCGCGTCGGAACCCCGACAGCGCGTCCAAACAGTTCTCAATGAAACGCGGCAGGCCGAAATACTATTCTCTTATTGTTTCAATTGACGTGGGATGCAGGTATCTGCGAGAGATGTCGGATTCGAAAATCTTACGAGCTGGATGGAAAGCGCGAAAAATGGTATGGAAGAGACGGACGTGGAATCGCGCAAGCATTGCCGTTAGAATTTCGTTCGGTAAAAATAAGTCGCATCTTCCAAAGGGACTTTCTCCGTTGGATAAGTACGTAGGTACCCTGATCGGCTTGTCTAAGGCGTAGCTGATCGTATCGACGAGAATTTGGCCCCCATATAAATTACATGGTGCCACTGTAGAGGTACACGCCACGTGACGTTGCCAAATTCTGACCGCTTGACCCACGCTCCCCAATAATTATCCACTTAAATGCCTCCAGAGCTGCAAGTAATTGTGTGGGAGTGTGAGAGTTAATTTGATAATTATATTATTCTGTGGATAGTTAATTGCTACCTTTCTATAAATGCAAATTCCCGAACCAAGTTCAAAGATCAACGCGAATCAGTTCCCAAATTTTCTCCTCCAACGCAACGAGCATGGCACAACTTTTGCATATACATACACGTATACTTTTAACTGCAGTTTTACGGTACGGTGTTTAAAAAGCTAAAGAATTACGAAGAGAATCTTCGAAGAGTTATTGCCATGCGGAGAGGATACGGCATGTAGCTGGCGGTTTTCTCGTTACTTCGAAGCGAGCCTTAGGCGGGCGAGGCGAGAAAGAAAGAGACGCGGAATCAAAAACCAAAGAGCCAAAGTCCAACGAGACCCAAAGTGTGGCCCAAGCCACGCCACGCGTCGGCCACGCTTCTCGAGCGCACACCTGGGCCAGTTGGGGCCAGTTGGCCAGCGAGGGAGCCAACGAGCTAATGCACAATTATTAACAAATTATGACCGCGAAATTGAGGATATTCCGGAAATCCGGAAAGCAAATTTTGCCATCAATAAGACCGCGAATCGGTATTCAAGTTGAGCTTTCCTTATACGTACCTCATTGGCTTTTCGCAAAATACTTGCTTTACTTTGCACGTTATACGTGAAAAACTGTCGCTATCGCGAAGCCTCTCTGTTTGGTGTGAAATTTCGAGCTTATAGATTAATTGTTAGCGAGTCGATTTTTACGACATACGAATTGATAAGTCGCAATATCCATGTACAAGTGATATAGGTTTAATATAACGTATCCATCGACGTGTTCACACTGCAAAAAATATGGATTCTTAATATACAGGTATTAGCCTGCAGGCGTGCGTATTTGTCACTTCGAACTTTGGGATGAAAAAGGCGTCAAAGTGGAAGCCTTACTAGATCGCGAAGACTGCGATAGCTACGAGTCCATGACGATATGGTGAAATAAAACTTGTACGTCATCTTAGGAAATGAATTTAATCGAGCGGATGTCCTTGGAACCCTCAGCTGAGACCAGCGACACGCAGTTCCTTCAATAACCAGGCTTCGCGAAACACTTTCGAAACGTAATTTCATATTTTTCATTGCAAAATATACTGCGGACTAATTTAACTTTCGTTCTCGATTTTGGGAAGCGAAAATAGAAATTCTGTATCAAATGGAATTATCATAGCGATGCGAATTAGCTGAGAACGAAGTAATAGGAGCCCGAAATTTGTTCAAATTAACCGAGACACCGAGCCAAAGGGTAGAGAGAATAGAAATTGAAAGTTGATCTTCGACAGAGACCTGCAGCTTTGTAGACGCCGTGAAGAAATGAAAGCCGGCTTATTTCACGGGGATATTGAGACGGGTACCGTTCATTTAATAACAGTGTCTGCAGGTATAACGTCGGAAGCTGCGGTAGGTCATGGCAGCAATCAGCGTTGCAATCACCTTCCATTTCAATATATCCGCTTACCCCGAGCCTTCGTCTCACAACCGTAATATACAGCTTATAGGTATAATAATCAATTTGATTAGATTCGTTCAATTGATATGTACGAACACCTCTTTCAGTTTATAAAAAAATTGTTTTCCATTTTCTCAAATTTCGACCCCGTGCCGGCAAAGTCACCTGACCTATACCTAATATCTCTATTAAGTGCGTATCATTTTTCCCGCTCCATAAAATTTCTGAGAAACATCATCAGGAAAAGCAAAGTTTTCTCATTTTTCTTTTTTTTCTCTTACGAGGGTGTGAAATAATATCCAAGATTTATCGAAGGCCATTTAGGAAACGGTACCTACGTCAAATCAAATCTAATTCAATTATAACCAGACGGTTCAGCGAGAGGCCCCGAAGCCTATTTTCTACCGAATGACACTGCAGCAAAGGAGACAGCAAAGTCAGGGGGGGAGGAGGGGTTACATAATTGAGCACCAAACAAACGAAAATGCCCCCAGGAATGTTGGGAAATTGAAAAAGGACAAATGACATTAAAGTCGCATTAGATATATGGGAGGAAGTAAAGGTTCCCCTGGGCTCATTCATTCTCCGCAAGAACTCGACGTGGGAATTGTGAGGTTCCCGAAAAAGAACCCGCCGGTCCAGCCCAGCATCTCTCGGAAATACGTGCGTCCGAACAAGCCACTTCCAAAAAAAAAAAAAAAAAAATCATCAAGATGCTACCATTTTTTTCCTGATTTATTTGATAATAGCGTCATTATTTCCACCGTCGATTACAGGTCGCAGAAGATGTCGGAAAATTGTGTGAAAAAAGAGAAAAAAGAAAGATTAAAAAAGAAAAAAAAAATTAACAAAACTGCAGGGGCTACGTCATGCCCTTGCAATTAGGGTAATTTAAGAGGTGAGAGTTGCGTATGCGGGTATGAGCAAACGCGTTTAAGCTTACCGCCGTTTTCGGTAAAATTACAAGCTCACAATTAGAGGCGGTGTGTATATATGTATACACAAGCAAGACGAGGGAGGTCATCAAGTGAGTCTAGAGGTAAGATATTAGTAATATCGGGGAAATGGTGATGGTTTTAGCGCTGTTGAAGGCGCCAGGACCGTCGATCGCGGGGCTGATAAAACCGGTAAACCCTCGCAGCCCGTTATTATAATATTTGCCGAACCAAAATATAGTAATTGCTTGTTTCTCGTGCCCAATTACCGTACGCTGCGTGCTCAGCTTATCCAGGTACTAACAAATGCTTGTATGCAACACGTGTTAAGGTATACAGATGAGGATAGTAGGAGGCACCGATGAATATGCCGAAGGTTATGATTAGGCCGAAAGAAAAGAGCGGATGCAATTGGGCGTCGGAGTGTTTAAATTTGTTACAGCTATGTAGTTTTATTATAATACACGCGCAGCGTGAAAATCTACCTGCGAGATAAAGTACAAACGATGACGACACGTTGATGCTGATTGGCAAATTTTGTTTCTTATTATCAAATGAGATGCTCGAATTTCAATTGAACAAAAATCGTCTTCTGCAGGGATTAATGTTATTTTATAAGAAGAATTACTGCGTCACAAGGTTCATTATCGATTATCTTTTCTTTTGCACTGGCACCGGAAGCGGTGAAAAATTTCTCACCGGAAAAAAAATGGTGGTGAAAAATTGTTTGTGGGGGTCTCGCTTTCTGCCACCCATTATAATGAAACCGAATTGAAATTGATGAATTTTCCTGCCGACGTGCGTTGCTGTCCCTCTGTTCTACGTGGATCGATCGATAATTTTCGAGACTAGAAATAGAAATTTTGCGGAAACAGTTTCGGAGATCCAATTTCCAAAGCTTTATAAATCGTATACTAAATTGATAAGTGCGCGTCGAACAGAAGCGGTGGTTCTTCAATTTTTACTCGACGATTCGTCAAGGATCATCCGCAGCTGTGTGCGTTATATTTCACTGGTGAAAAAAAAAAAAATTCTATGCGGTCAAACAAAAGCATTGTTCACAATTTTCTTTCCGTATTTTAAAACATGGCAGAAATACAATCTGTTAAAAATCATAGTACACTGAGAAAAATTTCATTTGTTACAGTAACTAAAAAAATTCAGTAAAACAGGTATCGTTAAAAAAAACTGTTTGAATATTGTTGGAATTACGAAAAACGAGGTACGCCTAACCATTTTGCGCTATCGTCGATCCTTTTTTGGTGATTGCAATGCAAAATCAGTTTGTTCGGCTTACTCTACGTTTTTAGTTAAACAAGGCTTTAACGTCAATTTATTGTTGCACAAGCGTTAAATTTTCGCAACAGTTGCAAGAAAATGTAGTAACAATGATCGTAATGAGAAAGAATAGTAACAGATACTAGACTTTCCGGTAACAGCTAGAAAACTAATTTTCATTTTGTACCTAGAACTATATTTTTCGATTGTGGTAAAAAATGAAAATAGTTATGGACTGAGCGGTAACCGGAACTAAAAATTTGTCTCGGTCTAGGTATACGTATGTATAAACAAGTATAAACATTATGTACAGTGCGGAGCATCGAAAGATGAAAAAAATGAAACTACGCAGGGAATTCAAGACGAATAATGATCCCGACGGGAATTTTGAGGGAAGCTGGGAGCGCGACTAAAAGGGATGTAAATCTAAGCCTGTCTTAGGTATGCGATATTCGTACGCGTTCTTCTGCTTCGAGTCCGAGGCAGAGAAGACTAGGGAAATTGATTACCTGCTCTTAAAATTTACTTCTTTCCGTCGTAACTAGCAAGCGACTTCCTGTGAACATCTGTAACTGTCATGGCGCTCCCAGGGAAGGTCCCACCCCCTCGTTTCGAGCTGCACTTTACCAACCCTAATCACTACCCCAACGCTAATTCGAACTTCGACCAGTGATTTCTCAAAGGGTAGCTCCCAGTTTCAAAAATCTCGTTTTCTGGGGCGGATTTCCTCTCTGCCCGTCTTCCCTCGTCGCTGTGTTATAAATTTAGGGCATACCTTTCAAAGTTTTCACACAGATCTATGCTCCGATTTCGTGAATTAACATCACCCGCATAATTCGCCTGAGTAAATGCCGCGGGAATTCAACGATCACGTATCAAGCTGGTTCATTAATATTTCATTAATCTGATGGGCGCTCACTCTGCCCGTCAGCTCATTATTATCTCCATCTCCGATTTGCATGTTGCCAAACATTTGCTCGGATAATATTGGCACGATGCGTTGTAACATTTTGTATTCAGTTTTATATTAATAACGAGATTGAAATGCTAAACGTTGGAACCGAAGTTGCAACCCTGCTACATTGAAACCCCTGAAATTGCGCAGCGAGATGTAAAAATAAAAGCGGTGAATAATTGTACAGGAAAAAGTTTGTAGGCACAACAGGATCACCCACGACGAGTGAAAATTAATAGTATTTGGTGGTAAAATTTGAACTGGTCCTTCCCACAAAATCCGGGGTCTCCACCCCTTCGGTCCTTTGTGCGTTTCTACCCTTCCAAAGATTTCGCACGCAACTTTTATTTATAGTCGACGGACACTCCCACGAAGCTTCACGCAGTGATCGAGTTTTAGTGCGGCAGGTCCCCATTTTTTCTTTTTCACTCCTCTTCGTCGTTTTTTTATCTATTTTTTATTTTTATATTTCTTTACTCTTGAGGAAGCAAAATCCGTCTTCCGAGGCAACATCACGCACGAAGTCCAACCGACGATTCCCATGGACTCGTGCAATTTAAGATGAGCAGATAAGTCCGCACCGCGTTTATGTACCCTGGTAAAATCCAGAATATAAAATAGCTGAAGCGTTTGACGGGGGCGAAGGGGTTAAGCGGATTAAATCGAAATTTCGTAAAATAAATCGAAAACATTTCCTCGAAGACCGGTGGAGTTTTTCTTACGTAGCCGAAACGGACGCAGAGGAAGGGGTGAAGTCGAAATCTCGACTCGTTCCAAGCTGTTCACCCCCCACCCCCCGGTCCTCTTATTAATCATTGTCCGACTACCGAGGTGACATTAAATAAGACATCGCCCTGCGACGTAAGTCACCGCCGCCACACTGTGAGATTAATTTGAGAAACTTTCATGGGTTGCCGTGGGGCCCGCGACGTCGATGCCGCGAGATAAGAAGAGTCACGCTGATGATTATGTCTCCGTTATGGTAAAACCCAGCAATAAGTCTCCTCGAGTCTCGTCGTTTCCCGGCCACAGCGTTAAACTTTTCTACCAGATTGTATTCCACCCACTACCGCGCACACATGTGTAGATTACACGTGTATACGCGTGCTCCTTTTTCTAAAGGCAAGGTGAAAAGCAAGGTTTTCAATTCCCTTCCTGCAGGGTGTTATAATTATCACTGTGAGGTCCGGAGTAGGGTTAATTTCACCCCTTGACCGAGTGCATTATTATATCCTGACTCCTCGCTGCTTCCATTCCTTTTTCTCAAAAAATTTCTCTCTATTTATTAATAAATCGCGTTCATTATTTGATGAAGTGCGGTGGGTCGATCTATCAAAGGTCGCTTGCCGCTGACTTATGTGGGGGCAGCCAGGCGCACCTTCTGATAAATGGTTCCCTAATGCCCACTGGTTCAGATCTTGTAATATATATCTGTTCGTGCGGCCAGCGGTCCAGCAGATATATTGCCACTGGCCAACCCTTATTTATAACTTATTCTCTCATCTCTCGAAGGATACGTTAGTGTCCTTCTGCGGTCGGTTGAAAATTTTACAAAATTACCTTACCGCCGTTCCTTTTCATTCGGCGCACGCGCGTTTTTCACCCGTCACAAAACGATTTTCAATTCGCACAGATCACGTGTGCCTTTTTAATTCAATAAGAGACGTTGTATCGGAGAAGGAATAATCATGATTATTATTATTTTTCTTCCAGGTAGCCAAAGACGCGCTAGTTTCTTTTTTCCTCTTCTTCGTCGCTCGGATCCTTTACGCATCGGCCATCGCCCGTTTCCCCGTGTATTTTTTGCAGGTATCTATAGAAGAGAGTTTTGAGGGTGGTTATACGCGGGATCGCTGACTACCTCATAATGGCGCTTGCTTGTTATTTGTTGTTGAAATAACACGCTGTCAGTTATGGGATATGCTAAATATACACCGCATTTCGAATGAGGATCGATCAAACGCCGTATATTGTGAATTGTAGAAGCTGCACCGGTGCTGAAAGGTTGTCCAGTGTGCACCCCCTTACGAGCTCCGACCCATACCTAGACGTCGTTTGACCGTCTCATTTTCCTTTCTCCCGCAGTGATGATTTTCAACATTTTAGAATCGATCCTCAAACCGAGGTTGCAGGGTGTTCGGGGCTCATCGCGTCACGAGCAGACCCGAACATCCAACAAAAAGGGCCAGACAAGAACTCTTCTTTTTAGTTCTGTCGCTGAATTTGATTCAGTGGCGTTAAGACGTGCGAAGAATTTGGCACGAGATTTTTTATTCCTCGTACCGTCTTCTTCCCTCTCGTTTACACCTTCGCCGGCTATTGCGTGGTTCTCTCCTTCTCTCTCTCTCTCTCTCTCTTCTCATCCCCGCGAGCCTCTCGGCGAGTCGATTATTTGGTCCAGCGAGTAAGTCAGTAACACTATGCGACCGCCGGTGTCAGCTTCTAAACTACACGACGAGAGAGTTTGTTTCAAGTTCGGACATTCCTTGATCAGAGGGACACCCAACACCCTCCAGTGTCGACACACCACCCGTAGCCGAGCCGATCGATGCCCAAAATATCGCGGGTGGTCCTCGGGTGGTCGACAACCGTGAGATCGTATCTCAATGAGAAGTAAGTCAACCCAGGTCATCCTGGACCAGAAACCGAGCGAACATGACCCCAAAAACCTATAACTCCAGAATACACCTTCGGACTGCGGGGTAAATAAAGGTCAGATAAAATCGGTACATTGTTCGGGCCTGGTCTTGGATTCGAATGAGTCGATCGCGTTGACGGTCGTTTCTTTTGCCATTTCTTTCTACACGTAGCTGTTACTCTGCCCGGTGCACCTCGGCATCAAACGCCTTTACAAACGCAGCTCCAGCCGACCGTGGGTGAGAAAATTCTTCAAGTGTTATTAAGAAGCTTTCTTCGCGGTACCCGTGCACCAAACTTGGTCCGAGTTCATTAACACCGTGCTTGCACCGTAAGTGGCGTTCTTTGCTCAACGCGATATGGTTAACGCCCGATTGATCATCGCTGGGAAAATACCTGTGAGGAGGGATTGTTGAGTTTCAAGAAGCTCGTTCGCACGTAAAACTCGCAGGCATATTGGGTTATATGTAGGTACTACCTGTACGCGCGACTCGATTACTTGTACAAAGTGTTCAACGAACCAGTACGCACACCGCGGTGCCTTCGCATGCGAGTGCATAGCTGGTGATACGTGCACGAGCACAAGGGAGGCAGAAGCATCGCGAGCGTGTTACGAAAAATTGGACCATTGAGGTGAGTGCATGCATGGAATGAATCACGGCACGATGTACGTTCGGTTGAAAGTAACGACCTACCACCTTCTCGTCTGTTATACGAACAATGGCCGCAGCGTTGAGTGGCGTAATTGCCGGCACTCGATAAACGGAGAGAAATAAAGAGAGAGCACCATCGTTCTGCCACCGGACTGCATGTTCGATAACAAACACATACTGCACAGTTGCACAGGTATGGGTGTAGTACACAAAAATTTGTACCAAAGGTACTCTGTTCTGTGACGAGATTTCTTCGACCCTTGTATCAACAATGCGTTCGCAAATATTATTCGCTGCCCGTTGTTTAGCTTCGGAACAATGGAGCGAAGGGGTGTCGATACGAGGGGATGCTTTGGTACCACGTGACGAGGGTGTAAAGCGATAGTGGATGTTGATCGCTGGCAACGGGGATCATCGGGTTTTTTTCATTCTTACGAATTATCGTCAGGTTTCGTAATTCGTTTTTATTTCGCAACTCGTACGTGTACCTTGAAATGAAATGGAAATACGGGATAAAAATATACCGTGATTAAGTGATCTGAAAGAAAATTGACCGGAGCTTAAAGCTCTTGACTTTTTTTTTTTTTATCTCACTCCTTAGCCGACAGACCACAGTTCTATGGCTGAATATTAACTCGTTTTTACCGGATAATCAGACAGTGTTGTAAAGGTATAATTCCTGGCGACAACTGTAGCGTAAGTTCTTTGTCCAGGAAGAGTGAAAGAGAGAAATAGAAAGAGAGGGAGGGAGAGAGAGAGAGAGAGAGAGAGATAGAAGGGGGTCAGCGGTGGGACATAAGAAGAACCGGCTTAGGGTGCAGAAGAGAAGCTGAACCGTGTGAACGGATTATTAGTTGCATCTGCATAAATCATAGGACTTATAAGGATCCGGATCTAACAATATGCGAGTCTCGAAGTCAGTGGCGCTCCGATCAAAGGGCTGCTTCTTTTTCTTGCAGGAGAGGTAATAATTCAGGAAGCAACCTGAATGCGATATTAACGAAATAAAAGAACGTTGTAAAGATGAAACCGATACAATATACTGTAATAATTTTCACCACACGTTTGTCATCGAGCCGCGTATTATAAATTTGTACAGTTTAATGGATTTTATTAGAATTTAACGTGACTAATGCGCCGAATCGTTCCGTGTTATCCTTGTTTTTGTAATACCGTTGCCTTTATTACATGCATACGTCAAAGTGTATGAGTTACGTGCGTTACGCGGGTTCCGACGTTACAACTAATTATATTATGAACATATCTGATAAATAATTGGGAGCAAAGTCGCGTCGGAGATTCCGAAAGGTTCGAATACATTCAGAGTTATCGTAATATGTATAATTTGTGAACGTAACTCGAGCACTGCACAGCTTCGGTATATAATAGCAGGTGGACCCAGGGCATTGTATTTTAATTCAGCGATGAAAGCTTGCGCGTATCATGCAAAATTATGCTAACATATTCGCTTATCTTTTGATACATTTGTCAGAAACAGCAGGTGAGCTTCATACTACCGTTGTCCTATGTACCTCACGGTGACAAATCGACTCGATCCGTAATTCTGTAATATAGGGTAATTCTACTTGTAACATGCATTTATGCTTTAGCAAGAATCAGCCCAAAACATACCGAGTTACGCGACTCTCAGCTACTTCGTTGATTTAAAAATCAATAATCAATCGAGTCGGCGGTGCAGGAGCGAAAAATTTTGCCTTAGAGTTGGAAAAATGTCCCCGTGCAATAATTTTACGTTGGTCCGTGTATAATTTGCTCGAAGCATCCGATGTCGCGAATTTCGAACATCGATATAACGACACGGTCAACGGTCACTTAATCAAAAATTCTGAGTGATTCTTAAGAGTTTTTTTTCCCTTGAGCGCTGGCCACCCACGTGGTATTTAATAATTCATAAGCATAGACGCTATAACATCTCTATTTGCAAACTGAAATCTTAGCAGGCAGCCGCCCCCGGAATCATCAACGAGTTTTTGACCTATCTCATAAATAACTTTGAGTTTCGGTCAGAACGCAGCTATTTTTTCGGTGTAGGTACCATACCTTATACGGACGTAGAAAGAAGTTTATGCTCTATTTTTAATTATACCGAAAACCCGCCCAAACACAGAACTACTTTCGCCCAAAATTCTCCGCGATCAGACACGTCGTCGTTTCTTTCCGTGATCTCGCATACAAAGTTGCGCCCATTTTCCACCTTCACAATCCTGAAGGCATAGCTCTGAAAACCATTATAACTTATCGGAGAACACAGTGTAATTATCACCCATTGACGTGAGATTTCACGTATTTGACAAGTTAATATCGCGGTATACCCTTTTTCCGATATTAAACGCGTTCGATTCTTTCGTTATACGCGTATAATAACAGGCTGCAGTGAAAGCGTATACAGCCACAGATCCAAGGGTGACCTTCTTCACGCGATGAAAAGCAAACAGAAAAAAAGAAAAAAAAAAAACTGTTTGTTAAGAAAATTTAATTGCTTCGTTATATCTCGTGCGTGTGTACGTTATATTAACAACGTCATAAGCATCTGGCCGTTGGCCAGTTTAACGTTATTATATACATATATTCTCTTTCACACGCAATGGAACAAAGTTATGGCCAAAATTCGTTCGGAATGAGGCAGAATCAAAAGGACCCTCCCCTTCTCCTTCTCCTCCTCTCAAACCATTTACACTCTAACCATAATTTCTAGAACTGGGCTAAGTTCGTCCAAAGACAAAACAGAACAAATATGATAATTACAAAATACACAATACACGGCATAAGATTCATTAGATGATTAAAGTAAGTAAATTCTAAGCACACTGGGAAAACTGTATGTGCAACCAATTTAACGTGAATCAACAATAATTAACTAATCAAAAGGACTCGTCCTGAGCGTGAGGAAGTGGTCCAATTACCTGGTAATCAGCGTACGATATTCAGCCGCCCGTATAACGCGTGAGCAAAGTATCGCGTTTCAAGGTGCGAACTGCATCTTCGGTTGCAGCAAGATTTCATAATTGCCACACGAGCTTGCGACGAGCAACGGTTTAATAATTTGGAAAGGCCGAGGGAGATGCGAAACTAATTACGTCGAGCATTCGAGACTTCCGATATTTGCCGTTCGTTCAGTGCTCTGAAATAATTCGGACACGTGTTTGGATCTCGGGGTTTCACCGCTGCACGTGGTCTAGAAAAGCATTCCTGTCATCGTGCCCGGTTTACACGCAGGTATAATGATCAGCGAACAATTAAACCCGCAGGCCTGTGTACAAACACGTGCCGAAATGAACGTGCTGGGTTTATTATAAATGCATTAAATTATATCGTTGGACAAATTTGATAATTTTTTTCATCCAACGCGAAAGTTGCTTCATGCATATTGTATAATCAGACGCGAAGTGCGACGTCGAAACGACAATTCGGTACGTATAATGCAATATGTTATACATATATGTATGTATAAGAGCTGAACGGGTTTTGGCGACGCCTAAGGCGGTTTATAATCAGGGTTAACAACCGGCTGAAAAACAAATAACTCGTAGGGACTACGCGGGGAGGAGAAATCTGTAATGCTAATACAAACGCTGCACCCCAATTTACTAAACCAACGCCCTGGACGCAGCAGCATAGGTATCGTTTCGTTCTGCATTCGGGCCAATTCTTAAACGGTATTATACACCAGTTATAGCTATCATCAAATATTTATTCAATTATCCACCGTAATCTTATACTCGACCGATTAGCTATCTTATTGATTCGTAAATTATCGATCCTCATTCAAGTTTCGTCAAAACGGAGAGCAGGGAGGAAAATACTCGAACGAATTATTCACCGAGACGGTTTTTCGAGGGGAATTATAATTCGTGCGAAATTTTTCCCTCTTACTTTACGCGCCGGCGGGACGAAAATAAACGCAAGTTCATCGGATCCAAGGTTAAAGAATAAGATAATGAAAAAGCACGAAGGAACGCCCCTTTGTTGGTTTATAAGCGTTTTATCGGACTATCAAATAACACTGATGCCGACTCGATCTAGCTTCGTATAATTAGAGGGAATATATAATAACAGCCTTCTCCCAACAACTTAACCTTAATTGCTTTATTAGATTAGCCGATCACCTCTCCGCGAACCAAACCCAGAGTCGTCTTGCACCGTCTGCCTCAAATTTTACCTGATGCGTTATATGATAATGCATTAAGCTCGCGTGACCGTGAATACATGCTTTTCAACAATATAATAAATACACAATACGCAGCAGCGATCCCGACCATAGATACATTCTTCAACTTGCGTTCAATTTGGCCTCGACCAATTTCTCACCATCAGGTTGACACAGCGGTAACCCTTGGGATTGAAAAAGTACACGGCAAGAATTTAGGAAGATATCAAATGCTGCCGAGTTACGTTTAGTCCGGAGAGGATGTAGTCGGTGTTCAAGTAATTCGAACCGTTCTATAGTTTACACGCAATTAAAACGTTAGGTGCCGATACTAATTGAGTCCGACATTTTCAGCGGAATTCCGTACTTTTGTAAAAGCGATAAGCATAGTTAAGAAAAAAAAAAAAAAAAACTAATCAACTTATTCAATAAAGATACAAACGTCAATTTTAAGCAATTAAAGCATCGATAAATAATCGGCAAATATTAAAATACAGTGAATTGCGTAACATCGCATAATTCGCTGAGAAATTAACGTTCAACCATCGTCACTTTATGAGCTGTACTCTGAATTGAACATTTTGTATAACGTACCGACCAGCAGTACAAGGCAAACCGTTAAAAGTGTGTCGTAAACGACGTAGGCGTTTCGCCTCGTCCTTACGCCTTGTGCGATATTTCATTTTATTTCCACCGTTGAGACATAACGTGCATTAATACTGTATGTATACACGTGTTACTCAAACCTCGGTTCAAACTCACCACCGAGCTACGAGTTCGCGTGATTTGTGACCAGAAACAAATTGCTGTGGGTTATGAATTTTACACCGCTTCTCATTCGCAGCTAATTATACTTGGGTGTCTTCATTTTCCCACCTCGCCCACCGCACGCGCTGATATTGCCCACCTCGCGAGGCACGTCGTGCAATGGCGAAGTAGGAGAAGAAATTATAGGCAATATTTTTTTTAAACAAATAAATAATCATAAAATTTTTCGTTGCCCGGTATTATTCACGTTGTTATATTATTGTTTAATTAAATGAAAAATTATGCGTCGTACAGGAGGTGATGGCGAGATAAAGTTACAGCAGGTGAATAAGCGTGAATAAGCGGAGAGTAAGCGAGTAGAAAAATGTTAATTTGAATAACCGCAAGATATGGTGTCGAATTTTTATTATAATACCTAACACCGAAAGTCAATCGAGTGTGTCGTTGATAATGGAGCGTGTACGTGTGCGTTGGGTGCGCGGCATGCCGAGGTTAACGTTTGCCTTTTCAAACTTTTTCTTACGCTCTTTCGTCTTCTCGCTCTCCCCCGGTGAACGAAAGTCGAAACTGGACTTTGGCCATAATTCGGAGCGCTTGGTCCATATGGGACAGGAAGCCGTATAACATAGCGCCGCGACAAAAGGCTTTTGGGCACCTGCTGGATCGCCGGATCGCACAGATGCTGCTTGCCGCTTGATTATACAAATGAGTTGCTCACCGGAACCACCCGCCGCTCTTATATATACATATAGACAAATACCGACCTTCCGTAAGACGCAAGGAAGACTTAAGCCTTGGGCCGTTAGACATTGCGGAACCCAAGGATCGTGGTTCGGCCAGACCGTGTTCGAAGGGATCCGGAGAAGCATCCGAGGGCGATTTCGCCTCTCAAACACCGACGAGCTTCGTGCTAATTGGTAAAAGCGCAATTATTTTGTTTCATTTTACCGCGCCAGGTCCGTGTCACTTAATTTTTCACACAAGTATAATCCTTCAGTGTTTGCAGCGTGAAAATATCTTTTCTCTTCAATCGTTTCTGTCCGAATTTCCTCCCCCTCACCCCTATTCCTTAATTTCCGCCATCAAGTCCCTAATTCGGATCTTTGGCCGTAAATCAAACCGGGTCTAATAGCCGAAAGGGCTAATCTAATGACCGAGGAGCTTGTGATAGGTTGCAGTGTGAATTTTTTACTTCGGTGTATGTGTATTTATGAGAGAAGCGAACCAGCGAAATATCCCGTCTGCGTTGGGTTAACGCGCCTCGTTCGCGAGTCTAGGTGTTTCATTTTATATAGACGCGTCGAAAGGATCTGACAATACGAGTCTAGCTTCAGCTATATTTATGAGTTGTGTCAGGCAAAAGTGGGGAAAACCTTTGTCGGCTTTTTCCCGACGAACTGACCGTGACGTTTCGGGTCATCGGTTTTGTCACATTTTCCAAAAAATTTTACCCCAAGATCGGTTCAGCTTCCCACTCGCGGCTCGAATCAGCCTTTGTCTTTAATAGACTGTGGCTAATACCTCAAAGGACCGTTTTAGGATCCGCTCCTAATAACCGAAGAGACTTGTACCTAGACCATGACCATTCGGACTTGTTTCAACCAATTACCAGCTATTTTGAAAAAGAGCGAAACCTCAATTTTTGTCTCTTGTCTCCGCTGGATGTATAATTACCAGGTTTCAGGTACCTGTGCCATAATCCGTCCAATTATTATTTCCTCCATTTTCTCTCCCGCAATTCTCTTCGAGCCTACAAAGACTTTTTTCGCATAGATCAATTAATAGAGTAATTACATGGTCTCCCAGAGTATATTAGACACCGGCAAACGGCCGATAATTTGGCATTCTTTTTCCATCTCCTGTTTCTTATACTCGACGTTGCGTTGATATTTTCACGACCTGGAAAACCCGCAGAGCACGATCGTCATTATTCCAGCAGCAAAATAGCCGTTGGCGAGCTCGTGTGTCTTATTTTTGTGGAAAGCAGCCGGAGAATGGTGAGAATAGAGTTTTGCCCGAAGGTGGCGAAGTTCGAAAACGCTTTTCCGTTCGTTCTTAATTACCCGAAGCACGTGAGTTAATGATTTTGGCGGACATCCCGGTTCTAAATTAACCTGTAAAACGTCACACCGCATTTACTTTCGCATTAGCCACTCCTCCTAATCGTTCCAAGCCACATCCATTGTTTTCCACGGAGAGAGAAGGGCATAAATTTTCCCCGCGTTAATTCATGTATACAGAAGGCGGTTGTATACATGAATTTTTCCCTCTTTCTGGACGCACAAGGCCCACCCATGAAGTCCGGCTCCCTGCGTCGTTAGCTGGCTCATCTCGAACGGAACTTACCGCGCTCTGATCGGGGGTGAATTGAGAGAAACAGACTTTGTAGACTCGTGATTTTTTACCCCTTCAGCCCGACTTTGGACCCCGGTCACCGAATTCCGGCGATTACGGCTCCTTGAAACAAGCTTCTGGTACAGAGATCGGCTCTCGGTGTGAGATCGTGTGCAGCGGATAAGGAGGTATAAGGAAGCTGGGACCACCCGTGCGGTATTTGGAGGTACGTAGGTATACACCTTCGGTGATTGGAAGGACGCCGCGCCTGCGGTGTCCAGTGTCGAAGGAGGAATGTTAACACCTGTAAGCATTAATGGTAGACACGCTCTGTTTAGGCAGTGCTGCTGTTGCCGCTGCCGTTGCTGTCCGAGTAAGCCTGCGCCTGATTCAAGCGTGCCTCAGCCTATCCAAAATATGCCGTATTATTTACCCACAGAATTAAGAAACAACGGATTACACGACGGCCTGCTCAGGAAGCTGCAGCGCTACTTTACCACCCAGACCTCGATTCGATCGACGCGTAAACCTGGAGGATTGATTAATCGATCGACTCTGTGTGTGAAAATTGTTGAACTTTCGAGAATCCTGAAGAAGGTGCGACTGGACGTATATCCACGGCTATGGTGAATCCGTTCGGCATCCGAGAGTTGTTAGTGACAGTTTGTTAAACCGATGCATATTCAGTGCCTAATTCCACTTTTGTACACGGAGCTGAGGAAAGGAAAGGAAACGAAGAAGTTGAGGGTGGAAATGGTAAATCTCTTTTTAGTCCTGGCTGTAGCCGAACATTATGCGGTGGTAATCTGATCACGTTAATCAGGTTTAAAAACACTGTGGCAACACCATAGAAACACAATGGGTAAACACCGTAGTCGTCCCAAACTATCATTCGGTCGCCTCGTCTTCGCACCTATTTCAACACGGCTTTATCGAGGATCGAATCAGCCGGTATTTGTCTCCTAAACGAGGATTTTAGGCACCATTTCACCCGCCCGTCCTCAAGGGCCGAACGGTCTGACCGTGATCTGGATCTTGGACCATTAATTGTTTTACAACAGGACCCGTCCGTGTTTTACACGGTGCGATAAATGCTTCCACAATATCGCGGCGACATTCCTCCTCGAGGTTTAACCATATATTACACTGTGGGAGAACGATACTATCCGAAAATTCGACTCGCGTCAAATTGGACGTGATCATTTTTCTCCCCCTTTGCTTCCATCTTTTTTTCCTCGAGTTTTCCCCGACGAGCGAAATCCACGCAACTCTTTGGAATTCGTTACCGAACCGAAGGAGCTCGCTCTCGCCATCCGGAATTCCCACGAAACGAGTTTTCGGTTCACACAAACGCTCTGACCGGTAATTGATATTTACGGGGAGGGAGGGGGGCATATTACAAGAGGAGAAAAACGACGAGAGTCTTTTACCGCGTTCAAGTACCTCTCGGACCCGAGAGCCAGACAGCCGCGGTGAATTTTCTAAAGTTCACAAGTGCTTCCGAATTTCTTGAGCAAACAGTAACCGCGCTGTTTTCATTCCTGAATGAGACGGCAATATTTGCGCCAAGACAATTAACCTGAACGAGGCTTTTCAACACCGTAGAAAATCGCTCCCTCCCGACGCTGCGCGGTCAGTTTCTCCGACCCTCGTGCTAAAAATTAGCCGCAATCAGTTGCGACTTCTGACCGGTTACGGAAAATTTGCGAAGGTTCTCAACGAAGAGGAGGCGAACGGAAAATATACGATATTATTTCGGATAGCCAGCCGGATCGTAATAACTGTGTATATATAAAAAAAAAAGAATGAAAAGAAAATACGAAAAAAAAAGAAAGAAATCATCAGCCGCACCGTTCCCGAAAAATTTGGCGCCGAGTATACATCGAGATAATGGCTTAATCGAGGGTAAACTGTCGAATTCGGGGTTGCTCCGGATTCGAGGGACGCCCACATCCGCCAGTCGGGCGTCAGCCATATATCGGTAAATGTTTGTTGGTTTTACTGACGTAATTAACTCCGTTTACCCCCGCGTGATCCGGCCCGTGATCCGTTCGCTATCATAATTGGGCTGCAATAAATCTCCGATCGTCTGCGGGGCCAATTTTCTATACGGGAATAACCTGCTCCAAAAACCACGCTGCGGTAACGGATCTCTGAGTCGTAACTGAGTCTCGGAACCCGCCTCATTTATCCGCACTAAAATCTCTCCGGCGTACAGCCTCGTCCCGTACTACTCACAATGCGTATACCACGCTCCTCTTCCCAAGGGTCCACGTTTCCATTACGTAACTCGACCCCCTCCCCGTAACTTTCATTCATGCAAGTTCATTCAGCCCTTCTCTGTCGCACGCCGATCATCCTCGTACCGTGTAACTCGTTCGATTTCCGTACCGATTTTCGCCTAATCCCAACTTTTTCTCAACACTTACCACGCGAATATGATCGATTTATCGATGAGCGGTCGCATTATACGTACATCCGACAGGATTGAAAGCGATAGTCTATTCTCCCCGAATGAACTGTAACCGATCTATGAAACGGGTACATGGTACATACATATATACCTATATGGATATATTATATGCATCGTGAAAACAGAAACGATCGAAAGATCTTTTTTTACGATATCCTAACTTCCGGTCGAAAATTTCTTGACATATTGTCATAATATACCGTATACCTTTGTTTCTTTATTTTTTTTTTTTTTTCCTTCAACCTCTCCCAGCGATCGTTTCGACGCGGGTTTCGTAGAAGGGTTGCGCGGGGTCGATTCACCACGGTGAAAAAATTAACTTTTTGGAAAGTCACGCGTCACATGGGATCTCGTCATCGGAACCGGGCAGGCATCCTTCGGAAGGATCATCCAGCGGCAGGGATGAAATCTTGAAGCTGTCAGTCGGATTGCGCGCCAACTGGCATCGGTACCGTTGTCCATTCATCCCGGCTGAATAGAGGCGAAGGCTACGCGTTCGGTGCTCCTCGAAACGACCGTATAGAAACTCCTTGGCGATTCATTAATTCACAAGAAACCCATTACGAAAACGGAAACTTGGTAGACCTTCTCCCCCTTAGCCCCTACGATTTTACCTCAAACAAACAAACAAACAAACAAACAAACGAACAAACAGACAGACAAACGGATAGTTTTCATTCCGTCGTTCGCTTGGCAGACAGAGTTTCCGATCTCCTCGTATACGTACAACAAACCCTGACAGTTCTCCAAGTTTGATACGACATGGCGTTGGTCTTCCTGATCGAACGAACCGACAGTTCTCCTCCTCCTCCTCCTCCTCCTCCTCCTCATCCTCGAAGGTGTGTTTTGGGGTGGTTTTGTCGGGGGTTGGCGGGAGCCGAGATGAGCGCAAAAGAAGGAGAGCGAGCCCGAGGTGAGGAGATAAAAGAAGAAGGAAGAAGGAGGCAGAAAGTGGGTAATAGTCGAGGGCGCGCGCGGGCCGCATCAGAGGGAGGCCGCCATATGGGGAGCATACGGCGAGCAGACTACTCCCTCTCCCTCAAGGGTTTAATCTACTGACAAACTACTGTCGAAAAAATCAGGTGGCTATTTGCGTCTTATACCACTCCGGCTTTCCAAAGGGGGTGTCCCTGTCTCTCCCCCCCCCCTCCCCCCCTCTTGAATTCTCTCTTCGACCCATTGTCCAACTCGCCCGCAACCACGAAGTACAATTGTTTCCCATTGTTACCAAAAATCTCCTCTACTTACGTTAATTGCAAGACCTTCGATTGCGCAAACCATACTCATTACTCGACTATACTACCAGATACGAAAATATACGTATATGGATAACAAGTTACCTATACACGGTATACACAGTTATCGTTTCTCGAGGTGTGCTTCGAACTTGATATAATATCACGTAAGAGAGATTGGTGGAATTGTATACGTATTACATATTTAAATTTTTTTTTTTTGCATCCTCACTCCGCAGACATACACACACATGGTCGACGGGTGAGTTTTTAGATAGAAAGAAGATTAGTCTCCATTTTTTTAAAATGTTTATCCAAGCTTACGCGAACGGCTGTATGTGCCGATGTAATAATGAGCTGATTAATAGGACGGAAACAAAGGTGGTTATACTCTGATTCAAATTCAAATTAATCGTTTAATTTATCACTCACTCTTACTTTCTTCCTCCGCTGCATGCTTATAGTTCGGTTAAACTAGCACAGCATCACAAATCACCGCTGGGTAACAGGAAGTTAGTCCTCGTCGAACAAAAAAGTGTTCAAAAAGTGTAGCTTGTTTTTTACAATTCTCGCTGGAGTTATGTATTTAAAAGGCATTTTGTAAAGAGCGACGCGTCGATTTATAATAAGATTCTTCGACTCGTTGAAAAAACAAATATGTACCCTGCGCATGCTGCAAAATTCTACCGCTTTCTGAAATTTGCTGTTTCACGCATTCACAGAATTCGAAAATGTATTTTTGACGTTAGGAACTTCTTTGAATCCATCCAAGGTTTGATATTACAGGAACAGATGGCGTAAAAGGAAAAGGTATAAAAGAAACTCGAGAATTTGTTCAATCTGTTTGTGTTGACGTATTAGCACGTGGCAAAAGTCGACGACTCTCTTCGAGCAAAATGGAATTCGGACTTAGTTGATATGTTACCTGACCATTGTTGTTCATAACAGCTCCACTCGCCGATACATCAATTCCCGATAAAAGCGTTACATTTCTCCCAATATTACCTGGAATTTTCAAGTCCTGACTTCCGGACATCCGTCAATTACAGGTGATGGTTGTAATGGTTAGTTGCGCCGTATATTTTCATCAATGTTATACTCATTTCACATCCCTCAAGCATTAGTTACGGTCGACCGAAACTCTCGTTTAACAACTGCGTAAAAATCCAGGACTACAACGGCTTGTAAAACCAGCGGCCGAGTATAAGAAATTAGATTTCCTCGTTGTCGACGGACGTTCCAATTAACGTATTTCCGAACCTCGGCCAATCGGTTCGCAAGTCCCGATGAACGGAGCGAGAAAAAATCATAAGGAGACCGGATCGAGTAGGCGAAAAATCTGCAGGTAAAAGTCGACGACAGGAGTGAGTGGTCGGATTTTCTTATTCGTCTATTATGAAAGAACGAGAGATTTTAATCGTTTGTTTGACGAGAAACGGAAGGATAGTCGCCGTTGCAGAAGCGGAAAACAGGGGAAAAAGGGAAAAAGTAAAAGTGAGATACGCGGACGGCGAAGAAGAGGAGAAACGAAGGGTCCCTCGCTTGCCAACTGTCCCAGGTGCGCATGAGGAGTGAAGCGTGGAGTGTGGAACGTGGAGTGTGGCCGGCGCGTGCTGTCTTCCCCCTGGTCCTCTCTCGCCCTTCCGTAGCCCTGGCACTGCCACCGATCATTGGTTCGGCTTGGTTACGCTTTGTAAACATGCGAGCCTAAGCCCTACGCCCCGCGTTTCGCCTCTCCATCGACACACTCCGTTTTGCGTGACCCGTGTGCACGCATTTGCCCTCACACGCGTCACGTCTCGATACGCGACAGGTACTCTTGGCTATCCGGACCAATCGAGAAGAACCGCTTCCTCCTTTCCCCGACTGTTTTGGAATCTCGAATCGGAAATTTCGATGTGCGTTGCACGGAGTTTATACGGTACCTGTTGGTTGGATTTTATCTTTTCACAGGAAAGCAAGGAGTTCAAATGTTCCTTTGTCTCTTCAGCGTTTCATCCAACGTTGTTAAATCGTTGTAGTTAAATTTATCCATCTGCCCACGATGGACAAGCGGGAAAGCTACGGTCCGAAGATATGCCCATTTTTGTTTGCGACGTCGTGTCGAGGGTCAGGAGGCTGAAACTTGTTTCATTTGTCAAATTTTATTCCGATTTTGAAAGTAGTTTATACTTTTCAGGCGTTGCTAAAACGTACGAACTACACTAACAGCCAACCAACTTATATATAGCGAACGAGAATTCGAGAGTCCCGAATCTGTCTGCTTTGTGAGAAGAAAGAAATATCTCTGCATGGGAAATCAGAGTCGGTCAGGGTAGGGTAATTTTCATGGGTAAAAACGAGTTGATACAGAAGGGTAAAGATGCAGGGGTAGGTATATATTAATTATCGATTTTTAGGGCATGCGTGTTGACCCAGGGCGATATTTAAATATACCTGCATCGGCGAGTAACCGGACGAAGTAGGAAACCCGGGTTATAAATCAGGTCGCATTACGAGGTAAACTAATTATGTAAATTTCACCTCCGGATCGAGCATATATCATCCTGGTTAAAGAACCTGGACGGTTATTAAAGTGGGATAAGTTCGCCCTTGGTATCTATTTAGGAGAAATTCACCGACCCAAAGAGGTCGGAGGTGCAGGTTACGAGGTGTGAACCGGTAATTGGTAAAGCATGAACCTCCGCTCGTATTATATGCATATTGATTCCACCTACGTTGGCGGGACGCAGCTGGGGTTGAATTTTCCCACCGATCTCCCGATCCGGGCACCCTTAAGACTCTTCAAGCGGTGATCGTCATGGGGGAGCGAGCCTCGTCAAATTATCTAGCGACTAGAAGAATACCGCGTATTTCAAACAGCCAACGCCTCGATTCAACGACCCAAAATCCCCCGGCGTAGCGGCACTGCGCTTGAAAGGTTTCAGCGGTAAACTGCAACGCCACGACCAAAACGATACACTTCACGACTGCACACACCCGACAAACTCAACCTCGCAGAAATAATTCCCGACTAAAAGGCAGTGGCAAGGTTTCATCCGATTTTTTACGCCCTTTAAAACCGCCGGACGAAGGGTTGACCAATCAGCAGTTTGTGTGTGTACCTGCACATGATCTTAAGATTGCATGATCTCCAAAGATGTTGTATGATTTCAAAAATTTCCGAGATCACAAGCGATCTTGTCGGATTTAGTGCATAGTGTACACCGGGCTTCTGCAACCCGTCTGAATTTTCAAATTCCATTCTCACCGTCGAGAGCTGATAGCGAATAACGGAGATCCTTGGTTTGCAAACGATTCTTATGGGATACATGCACCTTGAAGAGTCATACGCGCGGCAAAAGATTATACAATAGCGTCCCGTTACGATGCGGCGGGAAACGGTGATCATAAACTTATGATCTAAACGTTACCTGAAGATGGGTGCATAATACGTGCCTACCTGTCGCAGTAAACCGGTTGAGTCTATTCAACTGCAAGTTCGCTGTTCTCCGTTCAAAGTAAAAGCGTAATTGCGTAATTGCCAAGAGCCAAGGATATGCGCGAATGATAAGGCGAGCCTGCTTTGCAAACTTGCTTTCCAAAGTGTTCGTGCGATTCGTCGATAATCCTCGCTGAAAAGTCCTTCTCTCGTTCCTCTCGTTCGCAACGATGACCAACTAATCCTGGTTTATCGACTCTGCTTCGAAGCAGTTATACGATCGTTGAACAGGTCCTGACGGACGACGGTGATTTTTGCGAATCGACTCGAGGGTTTTTATCGGCTACTTCTGTACGCACGACGGATACGAGGTGCCGCAACATAACGTGCAATTTAGTACCGCAAGTAACACACTGGTCATCGTTTGCTAACCGTACCGTTTACCGGACAGCCAGCCATTACTAGCGCAGTTTATCCACTTGCATTGTGCGTCTACCTTACGGTATTATGTATACTGCCATGCGAACGGAACTTTCAAGTTACAAAGTGTATGATGTTTCCTCGACTATGAACACGCGACGGAACCATCCCGTTATTGGATTTGAAGATAACGATGCTCGGTGTAAGAGCTTTTATCGGTTCATTTCTCCTGACATGTAACTCCAAAGAAGCTCTTACACGAGAAAAAATAAGGTCAATAAAACCCACGCACGCAACGATCAGTGTTACCCTCCGCCGTATTCTCTTGGTCTCAATTACGCCTGTCGGCTCCAATTAGATCCGATGGATTTTCGACGATTTTACAATGATATACGAGCAATTCGTCCGTTTGTCGACGACGAGTCAGGCGGACGTATAGCGTATAGATACGCTTATACAATATAGGGTAATATAAATTACAGGTAGTTACGCAGAGAGACGGTCGGTTTCTTTGATGAATCCCCCAACCGAGTGTCAGTTATTGCCTGCGGTATTGTGTTTCTTTTATTGTGGTATACGGCTTGAGTGAAAATTGGTCGGTCCTTAGTCAAGTTTTCGCGGTATATATAGACACACGTTGCAGTTATGTATACCACGGTGCACGTGGCCACGGAAGGCAATTCTATCCCGCCCTGTCGGCCATTGTATTTTGCCTATGGGTATACGGCACAGTATCGCTTCACCTTACACATATACACACGTATATAGGCATAACGATGTTACGGATGCTGCGTTTAAAACTTTCAATGGATCGATTGTTCTACCGGGATACCGAATGATTGTTTCGTACAGGTGAAAAGCCATTTGGAAATGAGAAAAGAACTGCTAATTATATAATATAAATTACATTGGGTTTTCGGTTTGAGAAAAGCGCAGTATTAAATTTAATTACGTTTCAGCTTTCCACAAAACGCGGAAGCGGTTTTGTTATACCTACGTGTATGGATAAATATGGAGAGAGGGAGAGAAAGAGAGATATTATATACCTCGGGATTCCTATAAGCTCAGGGTTAATTTCGAAGCGGTTCCGTTTTATGGTTTTCGGTGAAACAGAAACGGCGAGCTTTGAGAGATATACTTTTCCTGGTATTATGGGATACCTGGACTGAGACCCTCGGGATACGACGAACCTTTCCCAATTTTCAATCAAAACTGGGTCACACTTCGTTTCGATTCGGCTCGATGAGAATAACTATAAAAATTGATAGCGCCGTGCGATCGTTAAGAAAAATTTCAACATTCTTTGGAAAGTAGGGTGGAATAAAAAAAATAATGTTAAACTATAAAACATTCGGACCTACGATCGACCGCGAACGTGAGTTAAGTTGGCGGATGTCGGTAATGAAATCGGCGTAATCACGTTCGAATTACAATATCTGAAAACGAATCAACGTGAAATTGAAAAGTAAGCGTCCCTTGATTTTTTTTTCTCACTTTTATATACAGGTAAACCGTTTACGTTGGTATTATACAACGTTTTACATAAAAGTCGCGGATATACCGAGGCCTGGTATACATCAACGCTGGATATAACACGTATATGTGTACGTATAACGTCCGTGCACGTCGTATTGTTTATTATGGGAATTTTCGAGACCACACAAGACGTCGATCACCATATTATATTTTTGCATAAGAGCTGCCCTCCCCGTGCATTGCAATCATTGGTAACATCATATTCAATTTCTCGATCGAATATCAAATAGCGCGAATACATGTATAAATTCCCCGGTCGATCATACATTGTAATGTGCGCGCCGCAGCCTTCGCATTTTTATAAGTACGTACCGCGGAACTCGGAACATGATACTTGGTGCTCAATTCCGTGAGTAAAAATACCGATTAAACAAGTCGTAGTAGCCAGCGCGTTTGCATAACATATAGTTGACGTGATGACCTATAAACCACTTAATAGTTCCGCTGGCATGATGAACCGCATCTCATTACCGTAGGTAGGCATACCCGAAACTCTTGGCCTTTTTTGATTTATGCTAATGCAACTGACCTACCCAAAACGCTACACGCTAAACGCTCTATTAGCCTTAAGTTAATTATAACGAGATATCTACGGTGTGGTCCAGGATAATGGCGCATAATGATCAGGGAGTGATATACACGTCGTTGTGTACAAAACGTATAACTTTGACATTATCGTCTGCCCGCTCTTTGCGGTGTTGGCAAAGCTGTGAAAATTCATTTCCAATCTTCTTTCGTTGTATTGTATTTTTTCATACGTGGTAGGTAACAGAGCTCGTTTACGTACGGAATAAAGACTTTAGGCGATTACTCTAACTGAGACTGACCAACCGATCGTAAAACCTTCCCTCTGCCAACCCGCGTGGCGGCTCTTCCCGCCTACACCAGCGCACATCCGCTCGAATACGATTTACTAATTTAAAACACCGACCAAACGGCTTCAGTCAAATGTATCCAACAAAGGAAGTTGTAACGATCTCCAAGAGGATTGAAATTTATTTTTTCGAACCCCATTATCCGCTACGGTTTCCCTTACAAAAGCTCAACGCGAATGGACGTCTCGATGAAAGTTCATCGAACAGAATTTATACGTAGTCTTAATTCTTAACACTTTCCTGATCCTCAACTCGGCACTCCGGTGTTGTTTGTCGGATGTGAGAAGGTAAAAAGAAACATTTTTGAAGTAGACTGTAAGGAAAAAAGGTGTGAACTTCGATGTAGACTGTATACTTTATGGTGTCAACTATCTAACGCTACGTGATGTTGAATTTCCCCATTGACTATAAAAATGGTTTCAAGTAGATTCTGGTGAATTTATACGCGACTATTTTTTACGGTGCAAAGCTTTTGAAGTACCCATCGCGTTGCTCAAATGCTCGTCTTCGTTACCCGACAGAATGCGAAATGGGTATCCACGCGTGTGGCAATGACCACCACGAAGACGCGCCGCCGACAAGGACCAAAGGATGCGACTATGCGAGAAGAGGAAAGCGAAAGGAAAGTGGAAGTGGGAATGACCAGAGCTCCGTTTCGGCTTGCGGGCAGTCCGACCGAGGGTGGAAGGTAATCGTTTAACTAGCCACGGAGCTTTTTAAGGTCGCCGCGCGTGGACCTGAAGCATAATAACACCGATTGCGACAAGGCCGTGAGGATCATTTTGCTAACTAGACCACCTCAATTTTGAAAACCGACCTAGAGCCAACCATCAGCCTGCGGTTCTGCAGTTTCACTTTTATGAAATTTTTCAACATTTCAGGATCTTGTTCACTGACGTTGATACGACTATTTTTCGTATAGTACACGTATTAAAATCTGGACTTGACCCAGATACGCTGCATCACTCTAACGTTAGTCACAGATCACGGTCACCCAATTATAACGCCGTCAATCCAGGGTTGATATTTTGGTACGGGGTGTCTGCTCTTGAAGAGGGGGGAGGGAAAAAAAAGGCCAAGGAGTGAAAAAATTGAAGAAAAAATGGCGTCAGGTTTGTGGAAAAAAGCATTGAAAAAAAGTGTCGGAAAGTCAGAGAGCAGTAATAACAAGGCTTGATTTTCTCACACCGCATCGTATATCGCATCCGTTCCTCAAGGCAACGTCTCGCGGCAGTTGACTTCGTTTCTCATCTTTCCCACCTTATTTCCTCCACTCTTTCATCTGCACCTATATGCGTACACTGACGGCCGGTTTCCAGTGTGCGGTGCTTACATAGTCGCCAACTCGCTACGGTTGAACAATCAAATCACTACACTTAAATCAAAAACTAGAGCGTCAAACATTTATAATACCATTAACCCTGCGGATCCGACTATTAGAGGACCTCGGCAGCGGCCCATTTCTTCTCGTATGGTTTTTTTGTTTTTGCAAGCTTCTTGTTTCCCCAACCGTCTAATCAATGACTATTCGAGTTGACGGATATGCATTTTGATCTTTGTGCCCGTACCTTAAACCAAAATGACAATTTCATCGGGCTTCCCAGTGAAAACAAAAATTGGATTGACATAAACTTTGAATCTGAAACATGCTGACGTCCCTTATAACGTGAATCGCACTGTCGTCGATACAATGACGAGCAGACATTCGGTACCAACTCTAATTCCGCGTAAACTCTCGAACTCTCCAACGAGGTTTGTTATTTTTTCGAACCAGCAAGGTAACGCGATGAGATGATAATTCCACGTTTCAGTGTCACTATTTTTTCACAGAGGATCAAGAAGGGATCACGATTTTTCTAGCTCAGAGAAATTCCGCCGTGGCTAATGAGGGTTGTTACTGTCGAGGTGTCGCTGCTCGAAATTTCAGGAGACTGAGAAACTAAAAAAAACCACGCGGCAAATGTTGAAAGGGTTTTTTCATCTCAGAGAACAGAAACTCGCACCTCATAGTCCAAGGAAAATGACAAACGGGATCGACATCGAAACCGCGTCGAATGCGTCATCGCTGGTAAAAAGAATTACCGCAGATTTCAGTGTAACGAAACAGCGGTAGGTTCTGACGAATGAAAGAACAATCGGTAATATCGGTGAATCCTGAAACGACCCCGACGACATTTTGACGTTGAGAATTGCGAACCATAGAAAACACGAGGTACCAACAAGCCCTGCAGTGTGGCAATTTAAAAGTGATTAGAACCTGTGGAACGGAAGCTGCGATGGACCGGCTTTCGGCGGACATAAAGTATCTCAAAATTTGAGACTGGAACTTCGACTGATACCCTCTCCAAAGAATATTAGACCTCGGAGTCCTTTGGTACAAAGCTTGGGACTGCAGGTATATAAAACCCTGTTCAATAACAAAGCTTTCCAAAGTTACGACGAGTCTCCAATTGCAAGATCAGTAATACGCTCCAAGTAGGCAAAGACGTTCAACTTTCGTGGGAATCAACGAAGCGACGAAATCATCGATTGGATACGAAGACATCTCCGTAGGTATTAAGACTCTTCTCTAATTTCAGCACCGCTGCACTCCGTCGCATAATAGCTGTCAATTAAAAACTGTATGATTCGTAATATTTAACGAAAACAGGTCGGTAGAATGAATTGGAAGACCAACCCCATGCCGAGATCCCCCATCGAGCCGTGTGTGTGGTATACATGGCCACCCTAGGCAAGATCAGTTCTTATTTTCCATTCGATCACGGATTTGAACTTCTATATCATGCCTATATACACTCTTCATATAATTAGGATCCTCGTCGGATTTCTCATTTCAAGGTGATCAAGGGCAGCGTTTCGGTATTCAATTAACCTGCGGGAGAAAGACCGTTTTCCCTGTTCCCTGTTTTTCCCTCGAGGTTCCAAACGCCCGCCTCTTTATACCCGCGTTTCTTTCTTTGGTATAAATGAGTCGTTGCGGGAGGACGTGAATAATAAGCGCGGCGGTGCACGCGGTATAATAAATAACGAATCGTTGCCAAGTACTGTGTTATTTGCCACCGCGTTTCACAAATGAGTTCACATTCTATTTAATTACTCAACTCACGCCCAGCAGGGCGTGTCCTGCACGGACCTTCGAAGACCGCCGCGATGCTCCGACCTGCGGTCAAAGAGAAGCTTAAAGGCGTATAAGAGCGTCGTTTCTCATAGGGATGTAGTACCTAGTAACTATACAACAGGAGTTTGGTGAACAGCCTGGCGCTCTGCCCACTTCGCAAACCGCGGCGTATTATATATATATGTATATATAATGCAGTTTAAACGCTTATAGAAAGATTTCCGTGTGCCATGGTGGTTTCGGTCTGAACGAAGTGGGCCGGATCAGAGTTGCGGGTTATAATTGCCGGTTTCGTATACGGGAATCCTGTATCCTTCTATGGGCGAAACTTAACTGATGGACCTAATAAATTCGTAAGTCGAGCGAGGCTTAATCATCCTAATCTGTACGCGTTGCGGAAAAAGAGTTTAGTTATCCGTTTCGTCCTCGGTGTTTCGGACTCTCTTCTCCCAGGAGCACTGCTTCTTCCTCGATCCCCTGACCTGATTGATCTAAACACAGCCTACTTTGCGCGAGTTTTTGGGTTTTGAGAAGGACGAGGCGATCGCGAAACCCAAGACGAGGCGTGGGAGAGAGACGAAGATATTCGGGAATGACAGAGATCGGGTTCCCTGGTGCAGGAGAAGGAGAAGGAGGAGGAGGAGGAGGAGGAGGAGGAGGGACCACCGTATAAGCGTAGCGTCGCGAGATTTCAACGGGGAGAGCTTCAGCCCTTATACCTGTGCCTGTTTTCGCTAATTGAGCGAGTAAGGATGTAACTGGACCTTGGTTCTGCCCAGGTATTTGCACCCTTTTTGCAGATGTAGTCAATTCACTTGCATTGTCTGGAGCCGCACGGAGAGTGAACCTCCTCTATTATATCTCCGAAGGACAGAGGATTAAACCAGGTTAATCCGTTCGCTCGTAGCCGGAGAGTATTTTTTTTTTCCTCTCGCTTCAAATAACCTTCTGTATCTCAAAGTGTATTTCAACGCAGATCTATTATTTTCCTCCCTTTGTTACAGCCGGGTGTTTACTAGCCTTCCTCTACGGCGTATACGCAGGTATAGGTATAAATTTGCCTGCGCTCGGGCTCTTTTTTCCTTCTATTAGGCTCTTCTGGACCAATTACCCGCGGACTCCATTAGGGACCGAAAGAAGGGTCTCCGGGTATAACAATTTGCGGAGAAGTCTGGATATACACGTGCCCGCGAGATCGTGCATAGAATCGCGGGAAATACGCCAAGCTATGGCCAGCTAGCGGCCGAAACACGCGGGCAAAGTCGATAAGTACATAAATGCAGCGCGGCGGAGCGCATGCCGTAAATTTGAAGCCTTTCAGGAGCTCGTTAGCAGAAATTGGAATTCGCACGTGCCGCGGAACGCAAATTGAATACCTTACACCATGGAATTTTAGTATTTTTCGAAATCAAAGAGACCGGTGTCACGGAAAAATAAAAATATACATATATATATGTATATATATACATACATATGTAAGATATAATGCCACTGTAGGTAAAGATGTGGGCAGAAATGCCCTCGGAGATTGATCTAAATCACAATAGACCTAATAAGATGCCTACGGGAAGAGCGGCGAACTCGGGCCTCTCGTCATTTCGCGGTGAGATGTGCATTGTGTTGTAGCTATTATTTTATACCACAAAGGACCGACGAGCAAGCTCGCATGACGGAATTTTCAAGAATTTCTCTTGATCTTTGGCGTCGCGTATATGCTAATGACAGATGGCTCTCCACTATTTTCTTACGCCTCTGGGATCATTCTGATTTCACCTACAGATCTTAATTCGTAATTTACTAACCGTCCCGCAAGTACGGCCTCACAATAGCTCGTCTCCAAACACACTGACGAAAATATTTTCACGTAGATAATTTAGGGTGAAACAGAAATTTCACAAAATTCGCCGTCTCCCCCAAAGTCATACCAAACGACTGTTTACACAAAAGATTCCGGAATGATCAACTCCGTGCGTTTCCATCCGTGGTCGTAAATTTCTCTTTCTCGGGAACATCAAACCTACTTCGATGGTAAGTACGGAACTGAAAAATTACAGTGGATCGAGCAGTCAAACATCGGAAACCATCTGTTCCAGTAGCGAAATTTGACAATGAATCATATTTGCACATTCATTACAAGACCAGAGAATCTACTTATTACAGGCATACTTCTTGTCGCATTGTCCTCGGATGAATTCGTCCACCTCTCGATCTTTTCGTTATAAAAAACAAGCAAAACACACCTGCAAGGACATTTGAAATACGTAACCGTGAGAAAAATCTCTAAATTCAAACCGGTCACGGATCACAATGTATGGAAGTAACATCGTGAATCTGCTATAAGAATTCCTGTTTTTTAAATCAATATTTCGAGGGTCGAGTTGGGGTCGGGTTTTGAAGAGTTTTTAATATTTTTATAGGTGTGTGATTCGAAATGCATACCTCAAAAGCGTCTACATATATCTATAACCACGCCTCGCACAGTTGTCTACGTCAAAGCGGTGTTCGCGGAAATAATGAATCGCAGGATGTTATCAGGCGATAACGCATCGGGTCCGTCCAAGTCGTAGTATGAAAAAGAAAAGAATAAAAACATAGAGAGTAACGCTTACGACTTGTTTCAAAAATGGAGTTTCGTGTGAAGTATACCTACGATTCGAATTCTTTCATCCCGCAAGGTCCGAGAGACAGTCAACTCGATTTTTTCTCGGCTGACTGCAGGTTAAAATAGACCCACATCTACACAGCCACATAATACACACCTTCGCGGTAATTCTCAAGTGTTATTCCGCGCCTCGTTCTTCTCTCTAATAACGCATCGCGATTGACCCGAGAGGATACCTGCGACCGCGTCGTGTAAGCACTTGGAAGACGAGGTTCAAACACGTGCTGCGCACCTATGACTTTAGGTATGCGTATACGAAAGGTCATCGAACAAATGTTCAACCTCGTATCCTCCGACAGTTGATCCCATCACGGTGAATGGCCTGCAAAAATAAAGTTGTTCGGCACTTGATCAGAAAAAAATGAGAACATCCACGGACGATGATTCAGGATTTCAAAACTCACCTTGTTGGTTGTTCGTTTTGTCGGCACTGGAAGTCACTCGTCCAAGCTGATCATTGCTCCGCAGTTTCGGTCACAAGATCCCTTCGAAATCTGGATGTAGTCAGCTGGTCCTTTATTTTTCAGACTGTGAAACTGAAAATCAATCATACGCGTACGAATGAACATATGAATTTTGATGCGAATCGCACAAGGTGGACAGGGGTGCCCGTCGATTGATGTAAGGGTAAAAAACAAGGCACCCTGAACAGGTAGCGGAGTCTCGGGCCTCTGAATGAGCTCCTCGATGTACCTGCCGACACTTTCACCTACGATCGACTTCCTCGCGCAAGTGCACAGAGCAGGGGGGGACATAGATGCCATGGGTGTATGGATAGAAATGGGCGTTATAGGGTGGCCGTAGTGCCTGCAGTGAAGATCAAGGCGCGAGAGGATCGAGGCGCCAGACCACCTGTTGCATTACCTCTGGGCGTCCCCAAAGTCGACGGAACACGAAGTGGGGAAAATCCTGGCATCCGATTGGTCCTGCGGCACGTGCTGCGTAAGGGTGCCTCGTCCTGGGATCGCATAAATCCTGGCGAGACTCCCGAGGCCGCTCAGAATCCCTTCGTTAGTCGAGCTGCGGTGTTGAGTATAGTAGTAGTCGGTACCTTATCGTCGTAAAAACTGGAGCATAAGCTCGGTCTTGTTTCGCCGTACCTAAATCGGCCAGAATAAAGCTCGCGAGATATTTGTCTCATGTCCTTAAAGCCAGTGCGCGGAGTTGACGTTTGGACCTGATAATATATCGTACAAAGGACACTTCGACTAGATAAAGACCAATAAGTATACAATCGTAAACAACAAAGTCGTGGAGATAAGTGCGAGTGGTTGTCATGGAATTGCAAGAAATGTTCCGATACGGATACCTCTTCCCACCCCAGGAAGACGTCCTCGCGACTTACCTCGAGCTTCCAAGCTACACGTACATCAAGGAGAAGAACGGATTGCCACCGGTGAGCACCCTCGGCGCATTATCGACGTCTCAGTGTCTCGCCTACGACCACAACAGCGACGGTTGGCACACACCGAGTCCAGCGGCGAGTCTGAGGTCCATAAGCCCGGCCACGACATCGGTATCCTCGGAATCGGAGACGTGCGCCTCGCAGCAGGACAAGAAGTACAAGACGTTGTTGGTTCCGGCTAAAAATCCTACGACCATGACGAACGATCTGCTCGAAAGATCCGTGACGAGAATTGAAACGGACAAGATGTCGTCCTCGAGGCAGAGCGTCGTGAGCACCAGCAGTGGCGGTCTTTCGGACAGGATGGACCTCGAGGAGAGCGACGCCGAGGACAGCGACATGGAACAAGAGTCCTGCAGCGAGCCTGCAAGGAGAGGAAAGGACGTTAGCACGACGGTTGTTCGTAAGAGAAGACTCGCGGCGAATGCCAGGGAGCGACGCCGGATGCAGAACCTCAACAAGGCCTTCGACAGACTTCGCACCTATCTTCCGTCTCTCGGAAATGACAGGCAACTCTCCAAGTACGAGACCCTGCAGATGGCCCAATCGTACATAACCGCGCTCTACGACTTGCTTCAATAGCACGATTCGCGCGAGTTTGTTGTTGTTCTTGTTGTTGGTTTCCCAGTTTTTTTTTCTTTTTTTTTTCTTTTTTGATCACGCGTACGTTCGACGTACGTTTACATTATACGCAGTACGTAGTGCCAGTATATACAAATTCTTATTTTAAGACTCCTGTGATACGCTAAAAACTGCACCTGACAATTATTCAGCCATTAGTATTTTACGTACGTTATTGTATATGTACGTAATTTGCTTAGAGTGTAAGCAAGATAAAATGAAAAAGAGACACGCGGAATTTGAAATTAATGATAACACACTGAAAATCGATATATGTATATATATATATGTATGTATATTTTTTATATAAGCCATTTATGTAAATAGAATACCTGATCTGTAAAGTATAATATAGGCCGGTCCAGACCAGCGGTGTAAATATTGTAACATATCGTTTTTGCGTATACGCAGATTATTTTGGTAACGTAGTTTATAAGGAAAAATCTCAAGCGTTTATGTATAACATACTATTATGATTGAGTAAAATACGAAATAAGCGATCTAGGCTAGATGTATATTTATATAACGTGACGAAAGTAACTTTCAACATTCCGTACGAGACTGAGAGAAATAAAACAAATAATTAAAAGGCAAAGGTGAAATTCGTCTCTTTACAATCCCGTCGTACGATGATACATTTATTCCAGAAAAATTTCAAACATCGTACAATCTCCGTCGCAATTTGAATTTTCCTCGCAGAGCGAAAATTGGAGGAGCTGTCGTAATTCCTTGTCTCGGAAATGAGAAAAAAAAAGGACCCGAGGAGAATTCTGGATACCTGGAGTTCTCCATTGTTGGAGCGGATCTTTTGACCGAGAGGACTGTAATTAGGCCTTCCTACCACAGAGGTAATATTCCACTTCCGACTTTTGCCAATCGAAAATTATAAGAGGACACGGAGGACTCTTAATTCCGGATAATCAATTACCGGAACAATCCACGCAGTGATAAAGTGGTACTCCAATATTGCGCGGGGATAGGGTATATTTCCAGCGTAGCTCGCCGGCCGTTTGAGTTAAGAAGGAAGGATATTTGAAAGACAAGCAGCAACATCGGTGGTCCCGTTGTCACCCGAAACCCGGTGAGACACATTGGTGCCAGGTTTCATCGCAATTTGAGAGCCTCTACAAGTCTCCCGCACCCCGTTTCGCCCCGCGGGTTATAACCCGCCCTGAAATCCCCCTGGCAGTGAGTATTTTTCGAGTATAGGAAACGCGCCTCGTACACGCGGCCCGGCGGGAGAAGCAGTATTTATCGAAAGTTAAGTAACACCCAGCGTGCAGGTCAGATATTATAATTAAGAACTCTGCTGCCCGCTTCCTGTCGAGGTGCTACAGGTTCCCCGTGTAGAAAGGACCCTCCAGTCCTTACCGCAAGCGAACCGGCTCTTCCTCAAGTTCGTCGTCGAAGACCTTGCGGCACCGCACGTCGATTCGTCCCACCGTTTGACACAAATTCGAGACGACTGCCAACCGAGATCGCCGGAGTCCGGATCCTCTTGACCGCACGAACCTTTACAAATTTTGACACGTGACTAAACGAGCCGGAAAAACTTCCTCGGATGTGTTATTTTCTATCTTCGTAGCCGCGTGTCTTATAGAGTCCTGTAAGAGTTCCCACTTCCAGCATGGAAACCATAGACCACCTCCCGCGGCAGCTTTCGTTCACATTTCTCTTTTTCCTTCGTACGCTGGTATCATTTCCGTTTTCACAACTATCCTTACGTGTGAAGGGTTTTCGAATGCTTTACGGACCCCCAGGAAATTTCCGTATTTTAAGAAACAAGTTTACGCAGGGCACCGAAAACTTTGAATTCTTCATCGACAGGTTTGACGTTTTTTGAATTCTAGTCAGTTTTATATCCAAGCCCGAACATTGAGTCATTTTCCTGAGAATATTTAATCTTCTCTTCAATCGTATCAGAGAATTTCTTTTTCTCTTTTCTCAAAACCCATATATCGTACAATTGATTTCCATTCTGTACAGACAATGAAAATTAAGCTGTAAATTATTTACCATTTTGTTAAAAAATCTCTCAAATTTCTGCAGTAGTAAAATTTGTCCAAATTCGAGTAAAAATCTCGACGTTGTACGTGAAAGACAATTCGTTGGAAACATCTATGACCGTGAGAGATAATCTGGGTAGTGGAAAAATGATCCTTTTAAGGAGTAAAATATCTTCCCGGGAGAAGAGGGACGCTTATACATACGTATAGTATGTATAACGCGTGGAGAATCGTTACTTCGAGAGCAAAGTAACAGGAGGTTTAATACGGCGGTGCAGGGTGCGAAACATTTACGATTCGTCGTGAAACTGCACGCATCTTTACGAGTTCCGTGCAGTATCTAATTGAATGGAACTTGTAAGAGCGGAAGGAAGAGTCTCTGAGCGTAGCGCGGCGCATGAGAGCTGCAGCGATTTGCAGATTTACACGTGAATATGCAACGCGCTGATGCCGAGGATTAGGAGAGAAATTAAGCTTTACTACTCTCTAATTCAACCTTGCGCAATAAAGGAAACCTTCGTCGTTACAATGTCCGAGTCTTGCCCACCCGGCTCCGGCTATAATCTAGATTCTAGAGTTGGAAAACACGCAGCGGCGATTTCTTCGGGAAAAATTTCTCAACCAAGCAATTCCGTTCCGAGAATCAACTATATGACTTTGAAAATGCGCGTGGAACGAAGTCGTGCAAATTTTCAGAGTAAAGCTCGGGGCGAAATTTGTTAGTTCTATCCACAACTTGGACAAGCGCGTGTTGACCGTTGTTTAAAATTTAACCCTGCAAGTAGAAATGTGTCAAGTTCTCCTAGAAGGCGGTAAAGGTCAAATACGGAAGAATTAGTGCGTGGTTATAAATGTTGGTGAAAAAATTCCTCCGAAACTGAGCACAAAATTAATCCAACACGGGTTTGTCGAATTCAACCGAAGTACAAAATAACGTCTAATGCGTGGAAATTGGATAAAAAATAAAGTGGGAACCAGTAGCACAGATAATATTGGATAAAATTATTTAGCGGGCAATTGAAATCGGCGATAATTCGTTCATCTGGCGCCACGTATCGCGGGCACGATAGTTGCCGCAAGGAGTGAACTTCACCTCGAGGAGTTATTAGTAAATTTACGAGTAAAGTTACGGCCCGAGAAATCGCTGAGATACACGTTCACGCTGCGTCGCAAAGTGGTTCAAGCTTTACCCGTAATGCGTTATTCGTGAACCGAATAATAGTTATAGTCGAGTTTCTAAGCTCGTCCGACACTTCTGCAGCACATACTTCAACTCCAAGTTCTCGGTTCTTTACCTTTCCTTACCGCCCTTTTTTGTACATTTGCTTCTAGGTTATTACCGTTTTACTATCTCATCCGCAGGCTCAACATCCGTGCCGCGCATAAGGTCGAGTGAAATTCACTACTCAGACATTATTCCATGTCTGGTTTAAGGTATGCAAGTATGTACCTATTTCGCCACGCGTGAATAGGTTCCGAAACTGTATTATAGATGTTCACACTACAGACGCGCATCTCCTCAAATTATACCAATTTCCTCGTTCGCGGAGAGATTTTTTCATTTTCTTTTTCTTTTTTTTTTCCCTCCACCACAATTCCCGAATAAGACTATGGGCGTTCTCTCTCAAGTCTTCGTTCACAAATCGTTTTACCGGTACTCGGAGTGACTTTAACGTCTTGACCCTTGAACCCGAATGACCTCCATCGGTCACCACGCGATGTACTAACCCTGATCCGCACCGCGATTTCTCACAGACGGTTAATTCTCACAATGTGATTTCTCAAGGATTCCTCCATCGCGACGTAAAGTCGGTTTTGGCATACTCCTGTGCCCTGATATTCTTTTTCTTTCATCCAGAGTTCATAATACGAAATAAGTGACGAGAAAGGAGCTAAATATTGAAAAACCAACTATATTATCGCGTGTAAACGATGGTCTTTTACTTCGTTTTTTCAAAGGCTTGATCCGGCGCATTCAATACTCCAGGTACCTAAGTTTTGCCGTGGTTAATGAGATGCGAATAAGTTCAACCGCCGGTCCAAGGACCCACTCAGGTAAGGCGAGCAGGATGGGTCGGCTATTACCTTAGACAAGGGTACAAAAAAAGTCGGTCCGAGATGTTGGGAAGATGCACTCAGCGAGAGCCTTCAACCGGCCAATCCTTTCCCCGATTTTCCACTTTTTTCTCTCAAAAAGACTCGCGGTATAACCGAGCATCGCATCGTCGGAATTGCAGCTTCCGCGATTGAGAGCGCAGTGAATAATCTCGTCTCGATTTTGCAAATAGTGAAAGACCCGCTCCGCGTGAGAGTAAATAATTGTAAACGAACGGGGAAGATCCCGGGCGTCGAGTGACTTGCGAGCTTTTTAAAATGGGCCGAAAACGGCGCGTCGGGATACCTGAAGCCATAAGCAGGCAGCTTTTAATCACCGATAATTATAAAGCGCGAGCAGAAAACCCTAATCCGTCTGATCCACTTAATAGCAGAGGCTTCGACGAGGACGGCGATGATCGGCCGGTTATTTCTAAGCGTGCCTATTGATATTTTGACGAGGTAAGCGCTGCTTCGTCCTCCTCCCATCTCTCAGAGGCATTAACTCGGTCCTATCATCGCGCGAAGGAAGGAAACCTGGGAATTTTATTCCGCGCAACGGCTAGGCATTATACCTGTATGAATCTGTCAGACGCGTACGTCACTGCCCTAATTGACGAAGACATCGTGTGTAGGCGTGTAACACACTAGATGAACAACGGAAGCAGTCACCCTGCACTCGAATTGAATCCATCGACAATTAGACCGAGCCAGCCACTGTAATATGCGATATACTCACCGGAAACTCCGACGCAGCTGCCAATTCGAAGCCTCCGTCGATCGGCACCATCACTAAACTAACGTCACCGACGTCAAACTGTTCACGGTCAATATTCGACTGAAGAAACGAGCGACTGTCCGAAGGTTCGACTCTGCCGTATCAAAACAAACGGGGCGGGTTGAATATCCGAGTTTCAAGCGTTCCGAACGCGCTAAATTTTGAATATTTCGTGCTGATACTTGAAGTAAAGAAATTAAACTTTGACGACGCATCAAAGTTTGGAATGGTCCGAAACCCGAAGCTCAAAATTCCGAAAGTGCAGAGTGCCGAAAGGACGTAACTCCGACAAGTCAAAGTTCCGAAAATGCGAAAACGAAAAAATTTAAAAATCTGTAACATCGAAATTTCGAGTGATCGATGATTACCAGTTCTGTGAATTCCCGACTTGGTGAAATTGCATCACTTTGATCCTTCTTTGTTTCGGATTTTTGGTTTTTCTGATTTTTCACACCTACTCGTTGAGTAAACTACGCCGTGTGAGTTTATTTTAATTTTATTTTGAATGTAGCGAACTTCAGTTACACACGACAAGCTCTGCGTTTCGGTGAAACTTGAAGAGTAACCATTCCTGAACCCTTGCACACTTCTTTACGTGTGTGTGTGTGTGATTTTTTCTTTTTTTTTTTTTTTTTTTGAAATACCCGGTCGGAACTCACACGAAGCTTTGATGTACTCGACGACGGCAACACACAGAGATTGGACAATGAATCGAGGCGGGATGCGCCGACGGGGGTCCCTGTCCTCCCGTGGGATCTGCAGGATTTCGAGCGAAATACGAACCACGCATCGGGAGTCCCGCGGACAGCCGAGGAAGAGGAAACGGTTCGCAACGTGGTTCGGGATGATAGTGACGGGCGTGCGTGAATTCGGTTCGCAAGATTTTGAAAAGCGCCACGCAGCAGGAAGCTAATTCCTCTTAACCGGTTCCAATTTGACGATACATATATCACCGCTCACTCCCCAAATCGAAATAATTTCTCTTCCACCTGGCCGCGCGTTATTCCCTCGATTTTACGGGGATTCCAATCAAAACTCCTGTTCCCTTTATCTTCCCGTATTCGTTTCTACTTGCCTGGTACTTTACGCGAGTGAATTTGGCAAAGCGTGCAAATTTTTTTTTTACGCTCATTTTATTTCCTACGGATCGCGTAGCTCGCGCGGACGTGTCTGAATTTTTTTCTTCTTTCTCTCCGAAAACTGTCCAACAAACTACGTCATATTTTTGCTCCGGCTTTTCGGAAGATGATCGTTTCACCGATAAGCAGCGCGGTGAAAATTCCGAATCTTGATAACCCTAAAGAGATATAATCGGATTACCTGTTCTTCGGGAACCGTTCTCCCCCCGTCCTGACGGCTTTTAACCACGATCTGAGATAAAGCGAGGAACCCGCTGAGCGCGCGATCTTTGATTTCCATTCATTTAATTGGTACAGTTTTAAATCACCTGCAAGACGACCAAGAACGTACTTACACTCGAAACCGCGAGGCTCATTTTGACTTGAAGAGAATATTTTCTCTCGCGACGAGCATTAGGACGAGATAAACAATAATATCATTCAATTCGCAGGTTCGCATTAAGCCCTTTGGAATCGAACTGCGAAAAGCTGTAAGGTGCACATTGTACAATTGATCAAATACGCAACAAGCACAAAATTTCACCGACGACATTTGCACTCGGAGATGGAAGAAATTCCTTACAGCAGATTGATGGAAAACTTTGAGGTGGATGAAAAACAAAAAAAAAAAAAAGAAATAGGAAAAAAGAAAACAACCACGGAAATGCAAATGGCGTTCAATAAACTGCCGCCTTTACGAGGGTTTAGAATCGAGATCCGCTGTTCGTTAAGTACGTAGTCATCACCCTTCAAAACAAACCGCGGGAGGTGGCTTGGCAAAGCAGCCATTATGTCACAAACGCGCATCCACGCATATATATTTATACTTGCATACCAGCATCTCAGATATTACTCAAGTGTATAAAATACGTTTCCTATCTGCTTTAGGGGACGGATTCTTACAAGGAGAAGGAAAAACTGTGGGTGGTTGGTTACCGGTAGCTGCGTGCGTGGCTTTACCCTTCAGGACACACCGCAGGGGGCTGTTGCTCCCTGCATTCCCGTCTATTCGTGACACGTAATGTTTCAACCGGTGGTTCGGTTGTTCCTCGAATGTATTCGAACTATTTACGAATATACAAGTGAAGATTGATCGTGAAAAAAAGTAAGTCAATTTTTCAAATCGATAATTATGATCGTACGGCACATCCAGAAGAGTGTTTAATTATCTAAATAATTTACAGATCCGACTTTCATGTACATTTTTCTTTTCGTAATTTAAAACATTTTTCTTACACAACGAATTGTGATAAAGAATAGAAATTAATTACTCGTTGCCGAAATATATTCTAATTGATTCGTACTTCAAGAATTCATTTTTCGGCTTCTGACGATAAAGATTAATGCGTCTATTTTTCACTAACTTACTTCTGTTACTGCGGATTCAGGCGCTTAATTTATTTTTCGACAGTACAACAGTCGTGCGTACAGTAATTAAATATCTGATTAGACAGTTTATTATTTATTCGATCAGGAGCGGAATTGAGGTAAATATACCGCGATGTGATGGAACGAAAAGCAGTTGATTGGACCCTAGAAGCAAGGACTTGCAAAACGAAACAACGTACGATATAAAAAAAATTTCAACTCGTTGGATACATTATCGTCTAGGAAGATGAGTTTGTACCATATCCCGTCCTCTCGAAGGTTCTTCCATCGTCTCCCCTTCTTCCCCGCACCTTCGTGAAAAGTCTGGATCGTTGGTAGGTATATATAAGAGAGAAAACGTCGTCGCCAGAGACGTGCAGCAGGGGTCTGGGAGAGCGAAGTTCGGTGGTCGGGGCCCTACGAGGGACCGGGGGCGCCAACCATAAATTTAGTAGCGCACGATCCGTCCTCCGTCCTCCCGAGGTAGTATAGTAAAAGTGCGGGAAGGTCCCCGAAATCTCTCGGGCATCTGCCGTTGATTATCTGTATGTTATATGTATCTAGTGGAAGAACAAAAGGAGGGATTGCGAAAATGCTAATACGCGGTGAGAAGAGACAGAATAGGAAGACGGGACGCGATGACAAAACCTTGTCTTCCCGAGGTCCAAAATCCGAGGATCCGTGATCCTCGTCGTCTTCTCCCTCATCTCCGTTAAACCGCGGATGGACCCTTTGCTCGTTTTATGGATTGTTTAGGGCAAATTACGCCTCGAGTAAATTTACGGACAAGTTGCGGTATAAATCTTCAGACGGAGCGGTTTAAACGCTAATAACACCTGAACGGGCTTCGGGTACGTATACGGCACCCTTTTACCTCCGCAGTGTACGTATACCTACAAAGGCAGGCGCAATGCCCTCTCCTAGGATGTATTCTCGTTTTATTACGACTACCTACTTGCCCGACACACGCTATGCCGGAGAGCTTGTTGTCTGCTCGTCTTCGGAACTGCGTCTTTACTCCCTGTACAGCGAATGTATTCGCTTTGGTTTCCATAATCTCCGATCTTCAGAGCCCGTTAATTGTGTTATGAACTGCCCGTATTACCAATTTTTTCTTTTACTCTTTTTTTTCCCCCGTGTCTGCGGACTTTGAAATTCTCCGAGTTGAGGTGTGCGGTAAAAATCAGCAGCCACGGGATGGTAAACTTCCGCTGTATTTAGGTGCCGAAAGGTTCCACTGTGGGGAATGCAAACCTGCAGGATCCACAAAACTAGGGTATAACGAGGTGCCGATTCAGACATTGGCTGCAACCTTTCCAGCCTAGGAATTCAATGTGGCTGATATCGTTGAAAGTTACACGAAAGAGCAGAAGAGTAACATGTCTTTCTATTAATCGAATATTGCTAAAGAGTTGTAAATTAATCTATCCTGCACAGACTAGCCGATGGTGATTAATTTCACAGGTGAGAATCGCGATAAGTGAAAAAAAAGGGTGTTAAGTGAAAAGTTCTGTTCTTTTTATGTTTCGTCAAAGTTGACTGCTACTGACGCAAATTGAAGTTTCGATTCGAAAGGCCTCTTTTCGGCCAAGTTCCTGAATTGTGAAAAGGTTTCTCTTCACAAATGTTCTCAAAGATTTTTCGAATTTTATGGGTAATAAGCGGGGAGTATGAGATAAGAGAAGAATTACTGTCTCCGGCAGTTAGTTCGAGCCTGGGAAGAGGCAGGCATGCAGAACCCGGGATGAAGGCGGGATCAAGATAAGGGACAATTGGTTGTTTCTTGTTCATTTTTCGATCGAGAAACAAGAGAGAAAGAGGGATCTTTGCGCGTGCCTAGTGCGCCGAAGTAGCAGCAGCGCTGTCAAAATACGTGGAATGAAGCATACGAGTGGTATAAGAAGGTACAGGCGAGGGGAGGTAAAGATCGTGGAGATTGGTCGTTTATTTAAATTCGTTAAACACGCGCGGCAAATATTTCGGCGTCTTTCTTTACCTCGGTGAAACAAGGCTCTGGGATAACGCGAAGCTCGAAATAATCCTATCTCCAAAGCCGCATCAACCGATAAATACAATCGCTCGTTCGAAATTTGTCAGGCACACATTCAACACGGGCACTTTCAGCCCCTGCGCCAACGATGCACCTGTAACTCCCCATCTCGGTATAATAGGTATAAACGTAGATGTAACCTTGCGTCGCAGCAGACGTATGCCGACATTCGGACGTCCGAAAGACGCCTGTGACTGATTCGATGACGGTGGAAAATCCGAAGCTTCGATAACGTCTGTCGTTTCTAACGTTCGTCCCGCAATTGTGAGAATAAGCGCGGACCTTTTGATTGGTGGGAGGGGGAGGTTTAAGTTCCGAATTTTAAAAGTTAAGAAAATGCCTGATTCCGAATTATTTCCAACCTTTGATGTTTCGTCAAAGTTTGATTTCTTTACTTTAAGTTTTGCCACCAAAAAATTCAGAATTTGAAAAACTTCACCGGCCGATATCACGCCTCGGTAAGTACGATAGATACCACAAATATCTCCGTTCTTCGTTGCGTTATGAAAATTATACAATAAAACGAAAAATTGAGCTTTAAACTCCGGTGAATATCCTCGACCATATGCTCTTCCGGGTATCGTATAAGTTAACGGATTTTACCTGCGTTTATAATATTATATCTATGAGTTCAATCACACCGAGTCATCATCTTCGGACAGGTGTCCAGCAATTAACGGCGAGCTGTCGATAAACTTCTGTACGTATTACATTCATACCGCCAGGAATGGCGGGGAAAAAGGATAGTAGAAAAAATGTACGAGCCGATCACACGCTTTCTTAAATCCACGAAGACAATTCGATCCCGCAAAATGATTAACAAGAAAATGTGAGCGAAAACTACTTTACTGCATATATAAATCAAATTTGTAAAATTTCTATCGTTCTATGATATGGACAATTCCGTACGAGAATCTTCTGAAAACCTTCGTCCCGTATATTAAACAAACTTCCGTTTAATTCGGAGATAGCGAAGGTGCGACTGTATAAATTTGTCCGATTTCGTGTTACAGGCCCGTTTCGAAAAGCGGCCCGCGTAAATCCTTTACGCATGACAATGGGATTGCTCGCAACGTCTCGCCTCGTTTATTTATGGTGTATTTAGATCCGTTGTTTAGCGAAGGGCGCACGCTGCTCGGGAGGAAGAAACCACGCCGGGGACAGAATAGCCAACGGGATTTTAGGGAATACCTTTCCCGACGACGGCGTGGAAGCGGGGCAGAATGGGTCTGTTTGATCGGCGACCGGGGTGGTCTTGCGGAAGTCTATTGAGCCCGACGGAGCCAAATCGACTCCTCGATTCAAGAGTAAGAATAGCTCGCCGAAACACCAGACCCCTAAACTCCGGGTCGAAGAGAACTCCCGAGTTAATAGCACGGGCTGCATGTCCTCGCGAAAACACCCGGATTACACCCAGGTAAAAACCACTGGCAACGTGTGCCTCTGATCCCGGGGGATATTATTAGAAACATGGACTCTCTGTTCCGGCTTTTTAAGCTCGGTTCTCTTTTCAATCTCAGTCATGTGATGGGAAGTCGCGCATATGTGATGGCAGAATTTTTATTCGAGTTCTTGCAAGCCGGGGTTTAACATGGGCGGAAGGTTCTTGCCTAAAATTAAAAACTCCCGATTTCGTGGTTTTAGACTTGAAAATCAATACTGGTATCGAATCAAAACATCCGTGAGTTACGGTTATTCTCGTTTCATGTAGAAGTGTAAATATAAAAAAAAGAATATCTCAAGCTGAGATTTTATCGATGTAGATTTTTCATTTCAAACCGCTCAACGGCGACAAAAACAGACTGGTAAAATTTCAGTCGAAAGTCATTGTTTCTCACAAATACACCGAATCGTATATTCTGTCATTTTTCAATATTTCAATATTTTGCTATATTTTTTCGATCAAAATCAATGTCTATACAATTTTGAAAAATTAAACAATCAACGATACCAACATGATAAACAACAGAAATCAGGATAGTTATCGAATGTTGCAATTTGATAAACAATCAACGTCTGACCATCTCAAATCGTATTATTTTTCAGCTGACGAACCTATAATACTCAATTTATTCTACTTCGATCAATTTACCCGATTCGATCAATTTTGTTACACTGTAATAATACTGTGGAGAGATCTTTGAAAATTTTCACATCGTTCAAGAAATTATCTACGACACTAATTCAACGAAATTTAAAATAATTCCAATCAATTCGCATTCCGTTCGAGATAATTCTCAACAATTCGGGATTGTTGTGAATAATCAAACCGGAAATTGACACGTCAATTCGCCAAGTTGTTCTCCCCCGCAGAATTACATTATACATCACACGGCATTTTCAACGAAAGCGAACAAGGCCGTTTGTGCAGTCAGACATGATCGTCGAGGGAATCGAGACGTATAACATAATATGCCTCGAGTATAGACGACGCGTTTCCGTTTGTTCGAAATCAAGAATGCATGGATTAATTTGACATGAATTATAATAAAGAGCAGCCGAGTCGAATAATAAGCCGGTCTTTCGACAAAGCGAATCATGCGCGTGCCGCGGTGTCTAAATCGATTTGCTTGTTTACTACGAGTGAAATCCGCTCAGCTGAATAATAGAAACGTTTCATCGCATCTCTCTCTCTCTTCCTCTATTTCCCCTTCTATTTCTCTTTTTGGCACAGGACTAAAGAAGCGAAACGCACTCGAGATCGGGGCACGCGACATGCGGCGATCCACGTTCGACACTCGAGACCCCCGACGATTGAATTAAGCCTATTTAATCAGGCCGGTAGTGAGTACGCTGGGGATTTTGGCACTGCATCATCATCATCACCACCTATAGTTGATCGCGTTCGGGTGCAGGGTGGGAACCTTCTACTGCCTTCGTAAAATTCTGCAACTTAATAAACCTATGTGTAATAACGCAGTTCAGTTCATAAATTATCGCATCAAATTAGGATATATCATAAACTAATTATAAATAGTATAGAGACAATTCGAAGCAGTTTGTTACAGAAAGTTCAGAACAAATCAGTAAAGTATCTTTCTGTACTTATATTTGCAGATAATTTTTATAAAACAATTACATGATTGTATTGAAAAATAATGCCAAATTTTTTTTTTTTTTTTCTATTCAACAATTGTGGAATATCTTGTACTTTGTATTACTTGCTTGTAATTACTGATGATTATTTATAACGCAATTATTCCGTCCCCACCTCCAGTTTTTTTTTTCTTTTTTTTCCAACCCTCCCTTTCTTCGCCAGCTTTTTCCCGTCAGCTTTTTGCATCTCCCTAGGGAATTGCAGTGTACGAAGTCGGTTCAATGAACGTGGAGAGCAGGAACGATGATCGAAAACGTGCAGGTCTTCCGCCTTTTATTGACACTGGTGATTAGTTTCAAATTCATCGAAGCGAAGGTTAATTTCTCCCCCTCGTATCATGATTTTCGCAGAAACATGAGACACGGGTCATGACGCATTACGAACATTATACACTCGCATTCGCATATTCCGCATTGATAATATCCTTCGCCAATAATTTATTATATAAAGGGTATTTATTTTTTTAATCAAGTTAATACAGATTAAAAAATGCCTGCGACAAAAACGGTATGAAAAATAAATGAAAAGCCGAATCTGAACTTGACTATAAGATTTTGTTCAATTCTTTTCTATATCAAACAACAAATTCAATTGCTGATTACACTAGTCGTACAGAAACAAAAAGGTAAAACAGAAAACTATTCGACCGTCGGTCAGCTGCCAGCTACGTGTTAGTTATCCATCGAGTAGATTATCAACACCTGATTGTTCACAAGGTCTAGCTATAACCGTTCGTAGAAATATTGTAAAACGATAAAAACGATAAATAATAGTTCAAATTTTTTTCGAATACCCTATACAAGTGTTAATTTCTTCTTTGATAATAATTATACTATATTGTATTCGCGGCTTATTCTCCCAGAAATTACAAATATTCGTTGTTAATGAATGCTCTGTAGTTTTTACCGAGGGTAGAAGAATCGGCCAGCTTATCTTAAATCTCTAGTGCGATATTTCGTTGGCAAGATGACGCTGTGAGTTATACATATACTGCCGCCTAAAATTCTTGACAGAGTGATCGCTCTTGATGCAAAAGCTTGAAATTCGTAACACGCGGTTTAATATTAGTGTCGTGTGACATTTGCACAAGGCGGTGTATGCATATTTTATTTATAAAATTTCGTAATCCGTTACGGATAGCGAATTGCGATATTTCACTCTTCTAACATCAAGCGATGAATTTCCGCGTTGACAAAGGATCTTTCCTGAACCGATACGCGGACAAGGAATTAGCCGCAGATGCGGAAGAGGAGTGTAAAAAATCCGAAGACAGCTGCAACGCCGACAGAGATACGATCAACGATCCGCTGGTAATACCCGGCGAGTGTGGATCGTGCTTGAAACCTACAACGAAAGAGGAACTTCTTTCGATGGTGTTGAAGTGCGCGAATTTTGCCGCCGAGAAGCACAGCAATCAAAGGAGAAAAGACGCCGCTGAAACACCGTACATAAATCATCCCTTGGGTGAGAAAAATCAAAATTTGAAGGAACAAACGTTGTTGCAGCGTTCAAAGGGCTGATATTTTTATCTTCGTCGGATTACGTCTTTATCTTTTAATCTTTTTCCTTACCGATCGCGAGGATTAATCGTCCGATCCTTAATTCCGCCGTTTCAGGGGTCGCGAATATTCTGGCAAACGAGGGAAGCGTCTACGATCCGATCGTGATACTCGCAGCTTTGCTTCACGACACGGTCGAAGACACGGAAACTTCGTTCGAAGAGATAGAGAAAGAGTTCGGGGAAACGGTGCGGAAAGTTGTCGCCGAGGTGACGGACGACAAAAGTCTTCCCAAGGCGGAGAGGAAACGTTTGCAAATTGAAAACGCAACGAGCCGAAGCGACCGAGCCAAACTGGTCACGTTGGCCGATAAGATTTACAACTTGCGCGATATTCAGAAAAGTCCGCCGCTAGGATGGAGCGATATAAGAGTCAGGGAATACTTTCAGGTGCAGCCTAGAATCCAGTCGGAATTGCAATTTTGTCGATACCACTCTTTTCCTCTTTCGAATCGATGGGAGGGGAAGGTTTCACATCAAGTGTAATCTAAATCCAGAAATTCGACCAGATTCTGTAGTAGCTTCGTCCGCCATCTTGAATTTATGGGGGTACTTGTTTTTGTCAAATAACTCGCCCATTTTCAACGTTTAACGAAAAACTGGTTGGAATTAAACTTGTAGGAATTTTTTAAACCATAAATTCTAGATGGCAGCCTAAACTACTGCAAAATCTTGTCGAAATTCTGACCATCGACTATCAATGACGCTTCCCACCTAACAACTAGAGAAAGGCAATAGTGGTGTAGAAAAATTGCAGTTTCAGGTATCTTTTTTGTACATAGCGACTGAGCTATTATAAACATATTTTATAAATTTGGGAATCGACACCGTTTGCTTTACGTAAATATTACCCTACTGGTTCTATCCGTGCAAATTTTTAACGATCATTTTCTCGTGTGCATGTAGCTTTTTTTTTTATCGTGGTCTTGTGATCTTTTTATAACCGATATTCTTGTTTCCAGTGGGCAAAAAAAGTCGTGGACAATTGTCGTGGAACAAATTCAGCCTTGGAAAATACGCTTGATAGTATATTTGCGAAACAGTGCAAGGAGACGAGGAAAAATTGCAATTGCATAAAAAGACTATCTCCCGTCTGCGACGAATCCTATTTGTGCATTTAACGTGCTAACTTATCGACATACAATTAATATAATACATTTACTCAAAGCAAGTTCGTTATATGTATCAAAAATACTTTTTCACGAAATTATAAAATACAATACAATGTGAAATCAATTCCATGTGGTTTGAACCCAGATGCGTGAAAACGTGGAGCGTTGCATATAATTTATACTATGACAATGAATCATGTACACAAAAATTTATATTTGGATTAATTTGGCACAGTTTTTTTCAATTTATACGTTCATGTGGACAAATAATAACTGCACAGGCAAAAAATAATAACCGATACGGAAAAAGACATTCCCAGGAATAGCGTAAATGAATTTGAAGTAAATAAACTTTACATTGATCTGTATAGTTTGATTTTTTCTCAATTACAAACAAATTGAATTCATCAACATTATATGCACTGCACACAGGTAATAGATGTGTTTGTATATATTAGTATTATTAATGTAGTTATTATCATTATCATCCTTATTATTATTATAAATGTTCGGCTGAAAAATATGCAGATCAGAAAGAAGACAAGTATATCGTTAATAGCAAAGTTTCTGCAGCTGCATTATAATGTTTATGTGTAGGTATGTAATATATAATGATAACGTTAGAAGACGGAGATAATTTTCTTTCTTTACGTTGCGCAATTAATTCTCTTCAACCACCGCTGCTGATTCCTTTTCCGATGTCGTACCAGGTTGAACTTCCGTCTAAACACATATCGAACGATCGATGCTTTATGAAACAATATCGTCACTGACAAAAGTGAATAAGAACTAAAATACCAAAATCCATCTGTAAAAGCAATGAAATTCGGGGCGAAACGGACGTGCAAAAAAATAAAGGGAATCCAAATGAAAGAAGAAAATAAAAACGAACGGCCATTCATCCCTCTTTGGGAAAAAACAATTTCGAATTCTGACGTACCGAATCAACCGAGCCACTCTGCCTGCCGAAACGAAGTCTGTAAGACGGCGATCTGACTATCTTTCTGTCTAAGTAGTCTTCGCCGGGAAACGAGCTCGCAAGATCATGCTGCAATTGTTAGATAAATTTTGAGGCTTTTTTCTCCCGAGAAATGGAATCAGTGCTTGAAATTGACTTTGTACGAACTTTTCGAAGATAAATATTTTCCTCTAATTTCTAATCGATTTTACATCGCAAGTAGATACTGCGCGATCTTTTCAAGTGAACAACTCATCATTCTCGGTAACTATTCTCAACTTGCCCACCGTCAATTTGTCAATAAATAAATTCAATTTAACTGGTCCGAACGTAGTTTTCTATAAATTTTATTCCACCTTGTTACTCGTTTCGGTAATATTAGTGGACATCGAAAATCTGTTAAACTCTCCGTGTAAAGTAATTTATGAATATAGTCTCTTTTACCAGACACAATAAACTCACGCACCGATGAAAAATATTAATAATCAAACCAAAGACATTTAACGCACATTTATAAGGGGATCGCTCCGACGTCCGAATCTCAGTCTAAAAGATGGCGACCTGCTTGGTTTTCTCGCCATAAAATCCTCCTGAAAAACCATTCGTCAGCGTAAAACATTCCAATGAATTTCCTGATAATTGGTGCAAAAGGTAAATCATGCTTCGTGCAAATATATCTCAAATAATCGTGTAAACGGTTACCGAAAGTTCAGGATCGCTGCGCCGACCAAATCGTAGCCTGTAAGAAGGCGACCTCACGGATTTTCTCTCAACGGAATTATCTTGGCCGGAAATATCGTTCTGCGAATAGGAACAAATTTGAAACGAATGACAAGTTTTGGCAGAGCAAAAAAAAACAAATACAAATAACGTATCAATAAGTTGAATATATCTTGGTTGAATTTTCACACATTGAAAAATGTGAATTCGACTTACGGACATTAGAGGGTCGGAACGGCGGCCAAATCGGAGTCGGAACGAAGGTGAACGCTGAGATTTGCGAACCATTAAATGCTGGATTGGAATATTCCATAATTTTACGGCATTCGGGTCCTCCTGTTGCTGGAGTGCGTTGTACAAGTCACGAGCATCGTGCCCATCGGAATCCGACGACATACCTGCGGTGAACGACAAAGCTTTGTAGGTTTTTTACGATACAAGTTCCTCTCCGCTGAACGTATTAATAATTCCTTGCAAACGCTTTCGCCTTGAATTTTTCCAGTCATGGATCGGCTCGACCAGCTATATAGTGTCAAATGGAATGAAAATTGAACGAAAGTTTGATGTAAAAAAGCAGAATCGAGTCTCCGCCAGCTGTGCGAATAAGAAATTAAAAGGAAGTGCATGAAGCGCAATGATCGATTGCGTGGAAAAAGTGGTAAAAAATATTATTCTCGTTGCAACCATTTAAGAAGAATAACGCGAGGAGAGAAAAATATTCAACAAAATGATGTGATTGTGAGATAATTGAGTTGCATCTTTATCGAGCTTAATGAGGCGGAAGAACGGGGTGAAAAAAAAGGGAAAAAAGATCGGGATGAGAAACACTCTGATTCCTCGTCGAACTTACACCCCGTTCTCGCCCCGTGACAATTATAAGCCCAATTTTCTCCAAGGGTAAAAGGGTGACTTGAAATCACTCTTTCGCCCCTTAAGGACGGGTTTGAAATCAAATGTAATGAAAGTGCTCAACAATTAAATACAGTGAGTAGGAATCGAGTTAAGTGTAAGCTACTATATTCTGCGATAACCGTTTCAACAATGAGAGAACGAAAAGGGGGCGAACCATTATTTAATCGCCGCATTAATACTGTTGAAAGAACAAAAGAAAATTGAATGAAGTCTCGAGTTCATCCCTGATAAACAATCCAAATAATATGTTGCAGTCCGAGTATAATAATTACTATCGAACGGGCTAACGAAAATTCTTTGCAAAAATAATTACCACGTGACAAATGAGAAAACTTTTAAACGAACCCGCAAAAATGAAGATAAAAAAAAAAAATAACCCAACGATTTACACCTCAACAAACTCCGATCATGGTCTAAACGTTCACATTTCCAAACTCCTCTTGTCCAGGGTGTAAACCGGGTAACAGGTTCAAAACGAGCTTGGATATATATATATATATATATATATATATATATATATATATATATATATATATATATTTATGTATGTATATGTATATGTATACATTATATATATATACATATAACGTAGGTACACTGCAGGGGATGGCTAAGAGCACAGTGGAGGGTTAAGAGGACGACCCACGTCCAAGAGAACACACGGTCCACCGGTTTTGCATAAGCAAGTTAGGGTGGGATGGATAGCTCATACGACGCCCTGCAGACCCTCAGCCAAGGAATACATGCCGAGCTGAGAGAGACCTTCGAGTTCTTATTTTCCTTTTTTTTCTTTTTTCATCCCCATTTGGGGACGTCGTCGATACCCAACTCGACGAACTCAGGTCGACGTAACTCAACTTTTGACATCGGAAAAGCATTTCTAGGAATTTTTTTTACGTAACGAGACTCTTATGCGGAATTGGAAAATATATTCATGACGTCAGAGGCCTGGTTGTCATCGCCATTTTATCGCTACGGAACCTGAACTTTTAATTTTAACCGAGACAAATTACTTGTTTCACACAAATTAATGAAAAGTAATCGATAATATACCTGTGATATTCTCCACACGCGAAAAAACACGGTCAGCTGTCAGCCTGATTGCAACGGTTTGATTTTTTTTTCCAACAGACGACGCATTGCTAAGTGACACTTCCAATACTGAGAAGCGAAAAGATCGTTGTACTTACCGAGATTGGTAAGAATTGCGGTCGTGAAAAACAGGAATATTTTCTTAATAATCATAATAATATGTTTAGGACGTTTCGTATCGAAGGAGACGCTCTTTTGATTTTGCTTCCACTCGGAAAATACTTTCTGTGAATAGAAGAAAAGAAATTCTCACATGAGGATATATATTTTGAATTCAATTTTGAAAGGTCGACAAAATTTGCGAGTTTTCCTATTTAAATAATACGTGTGAGGAGAATTGTTTTTTCTTCTGTCTTTTAAATTGTAAGCATTCAGCCCCATTCAATTTTGTACCAACTTGATACTGGAATCATTTAACAGAGAATTATACTATTTTGTATAAGGGCTATTCCGCGTCAACCGGATCAGTCATCTCTCAGATATTTTTTTAATTTGGCATGTGGATTGTGTAAGGGGAGTTAGATTTTTGTGCCAAAGCGCGAATCTCATAATGCAAAATTCGATTTTTTATTAACAATAACAAATTAGACTCCCATTTTTTTCAAAAATTCATAACTTCGGCAACAAATTAGATACAATTTTTTTTTTTTTTTCAAATTACGCGGAAAGCTCCATAGAATTTAAAAAAAAATACGAAATGGTAAAAAAAAGTTGTTATCAATTGTTTATTTAACAATTAATTTTTCAAAGATTTTTAAAACAGTGACCGACACGATCAAAAAATTTTTTTAAAATTCTGACATGTTCCTTGAACTGTACTACAACCTGTGAATTAATTCCAGAGGGGTGTTTTTCTTCGTTTTCGAGTAAAAAATCATTAAAGGTGTCGATGCGCATGAAATTGCGGCGCGTCGAGTCTCTACGTAATGGCGGGCGGCCGGTTGCCGTCCACCGCTACCCCGCGGCGGCGTCGCGGCGTTATTTTAGAGTCATTTTCACGATGTAGGACATGATTGAAAAATCTGAAAAAAATACTGTACCTTCACAAGGCCTGCTCAAAGCGATAAGTGAAGTTTCAAGAATGTGTTTTTCACCGTTTTTTTATTACAGAGATTCAAAATAACAGTTACGTACCACCAAATTTCGAATCTCTGTAATAAAAAAACGGTGAAAAACACATTCTTGAAACTTCACTTATCGCTTTGAGCAGGCCTTGTGAAGGTACAGTATTTTTTTCAGATTTTTCAATCATGTCCTACATCGTGAAAATGACTCTAAAATAACGCCGCGACGCCGCCGCGGGGTAGCGGTGGACGGCAACCGGCCGCCCGCCATTACGTAGAGACTCGACGCGCCGCAATTTCATGCGCATCGACACCTTTAATGATTTTTTACTCGAAAACGAAGAAAAACACCCCTCTGGAATTAATTCACAGGTTGTAGTACAGTTCAAGGAACATGTCAGAATTTTAAAAAAATTTTTTGATCGTGTCGGTCACTGTTTTAAAAATCTTTGAAAAATTAATTGTTAAATAAACAATTGATAACAACTTTTTTTTACCATTTCGTATTTTTTTTTAAATTCTATGGAGCTTTCCGCGTAATTTGAAAAAAAAAAAAAAATTGTATCTAATTTGTTGCCGAAGTTATGAATTTTTGAAAAAAATGGGAGTCTAATTTGTTATTGTTAATAAAAAATCGAATTTTGCATTATGAGATTCGCGCTTTGGCACAAAAATCTAACTCCCCTTACACAATCCACATGCCAAATTAAAAAAATATCTGAGAGATGACTGATCCGGTTGACGCGGAATAGCCCATAAATTTGTCGGTTCAGCAAAACTGGAGCTCAAACTGGGTTCAATGAAAATTTATACCCAACGTAACCCAAAAAGTCATCCTTTTGATGTCTGTAGTGGCTAAGCTGTTGACTTTACACGAAATATTTACGTGGCATTTTCATAAAGAATTTAATTCACTGTAAAAAATGCTTCCAGTATCGATTACGTATCATTAAAAGCGTCCGGTGAAAACAAAAGTGTGAAAAAAAAAAAATTTGAATTCTTCCCCACGTTGTTCAAGCAAGAAAATATCGTATTGAAGGATGATTTTTTTTTTTTATATTAAATTTCAGATCAAATATCCTTCAGCTACGAGATCGTTTTTACTATAATTTAAAAAAAAAAAAAAATTCCAAGTGTAAGTGAAAAATATAAACTTGCTTCCAAACGTACAAGCCTACAGGTTTTTATAGCCTGGACAAAAAACTTTTCTCACATCTAGAATCTAGACGCGAATATGTCTCCTACCGCAGGAGCAGATCCTTGGAAAACAGAGAGCGATCCTTCCAACGAGTTGAACAATTCCAGTCGTAATTATAATACTTGAAACTCAGTAGGTATACCAGGCACTCAGCCGTGGTGCTAATTTTGCTTATTATACCTGTTAGCCAAGGCTCGTCGCGTCGCAAACCCTAATATTATAATGTATGAAACACCCAGACGACTTGAGAGGTAAAGAGAGAGAGAGAGAGAGTTAACGTTGGTGCATTGACGTTGCCTAAAGTTAACTCTGCGGGACGCGGTTGAAAAGGACATCAGCACAGTGGTATATAAGGGCAACCGAAACGATTAATGAAATGGCCGCTGGGGAATTCGCTGCCCTGCGTGCAAAGCGATTGCTGGTGATGAAATTTCGTGCAGGGCTGCTGAAGGAAGACGAATTTCATGAGAAATAGATTGATGGAACTAGATGATAACGAAGAAGAAAGACCTTCCATGTGCATGAGGGGAATATGCAATAATTAGTTATCGAAAGTTTTCACCCCCGACAAAAAATAAATGTGAAAAACGGGACGTGAACGTTGAACTAACTTTTTTGTCGATTAAAAAGAAAGAAGAAAAAAAAAAAAAGGTATCGTTTTTCGAAAAAATATATAACAATGTTCAAAATTCCCCTTTTAATATTCAGCGATGAGAAAAAGAGGGCTTTGGAATTAATGAACAAGATCCTTATCGGTACGAGAATTTTTTTCGGGTATCATATTGTATTATATACACGTGAAATAAATATTCTAATTAAGTAGTATATAACGGCCCTGGTGATAAAAACGGAAAAAGCTAATGTAAATTTGATCGGGAATAAACGAAGGAAAGTCGATAAGAAAAAATAAAAAAGGAAACCCGTTACACTGTGGTAAAAAAAAAAAGAAAAAAAACTGAGTGAGGAAAAAAAGAGGAAAAAATGGTATTATGGGAAGAATCGAAGCGTATGGGTCAGCTTACCGTCGTAATCGGCGTATTCGGCTGTATGAACATCCGAGGCGATAACAACGACGAGTAACATCGCGGCAACGTAGCTTTTGGGGGCTGTCATAATTGGCACTGTAATTGAATGAAGAAACGGAGAATTGTTAACAGGAAATTGAGACAGCGGGTCGTGGGACCTGAAATAATGTTTAATTAAACTTGGGTCAAGAACACATTGTATATAAATTATTATAAAACGATAATAGGGTTGGGAAAAGAATTATATATAACCTCGAATCTTTCTAGGACTTCAACCGCACATTTTCACACGCGTTTACGATTTTCCCTACGGCCGCAGCGTACGGCTCGTTATCTTTAAAAATCGATCAGGGATATTGTACGTAACAGTCGGGATTTTAGCCGTCATACGTTCACAGATTGTCGATGTTCCGTACGTGTTGTGCAAATTTTGCAGATATTTTATGGTGTATTCATAGGCATAAGGTGCGTAGGACACTCGTTTATATGAACATAAGTGAATTTATCAATTGACCCGATGATGAACGAGGTGCTAACGCGTATAACGATTGCGAATAATGGCCCAAGTTGGTATATAACGGGTGTCGAATTGCACTGATTGAAATTTGTATCTTTAATGTATTTTAATATTCGTATCTGTTTTATTATTGATGAATTGATAAGAAAATTTGCGTGGACGCAAATAACTGTATTTACAGTGTAGTTATTAGCGTGTTTCAGAAAAAAGTAATTTACGATTTGCCACCCTGGCACCCCCTACAAATATCGTTTACATTAAAAAAAAGATTCTGTGATAAGATGAGCGTTCTAAGTTACGTGGAAGATGACGCTCGTTTGGTTTTCCACTTTTTTCACACATTTTTTTAAAATTGTCAAGAAACACGTTGTAGCAATTTAATTCTTACTTCTTCCCCTAGATCTATATTAAAGCTAAAGATCACGATCTAAAACACAACGATATGTCATCCAGGAATCTTGTTCTCCTAAATTAAAAGTTCATATTGTATTATAAATATTTTATGAGATTGAATTAATAATGAAAAATTCGTCAGATCCACTGCTCGAACATCAACTGGAGACTTGATATTACAAGTCTGGGTCTTCTTAGTGACCTAAATTTATATTATGATTGATGTGAGCAATAAGAGAAAAATTTTTATTCACGATACTTCACAAATTTAAGAAAATGTATAAAAGTAAAAAATCAACTGATCGCGATCTTTCATGTAAGGTAAAACACTCATCTAATCACAGAACCTGTCTGTTAGCCTGACCATACTTTTTAGGCGGTACCATGATGGAAAATTGCAAACTATTTTGTTCTGAAACATTCAGTTAATTATAATTGTCATTACCGTAAATTTTGTACTTGATATTACAACATTAAATATGTTCGTCCAGTTTGCTATATTGTTAACAGTCAAGTAAGACCTCAAAACCAATTAATCGCTGCACAAGAATATATTTGTGAGTAGTTAAGTAAAAGTGACCGCGTGATATAAAAAAGAATAAACTATATTATTCAATTTATCTTCGTATACACGAATTGCAGAGTCATATTTTTCGGTTATGATAAAGGATTGAAGTAATTTGTAAGGTCTGAATAGTATATCCGTTGCAACTGGAAATTTCTCTTGACGTATGCGAATCCGCGTTGCTAGTGACTATTATTGTATACTCGGCTTCTCTGAGATTGATAATCTAATTCCTCGTACCTATTCTGGGTCTGAAGTCAGTCAGTCAAAGGAGAATTTCTGGCGTTATAATAACCTACGATTCGCGCGTGATTATGCCTACGGAGATATTTCACGGGGAGGTTGGAGGAGTGAAAGTTCACCGGCATACCCAATTCTGACAAATCTTGGAAAATCAAAATCAGTCCTTGTACGCTTGTTTAGACGCAACTGATTCTGTAAAAAAAAAACCTTTCAAATTGAACTGATCCAACAGTGCTGCAAAAAGCATTTTACACATCAAAATGTCTCTCACTACAGAATTTGACAGAATTGAAAAATTTCACATTCTCGTAAATTGAGCGGAAAAAGAACGATGAGAAAAAAATTCAAAGACACGTGTAATGATAATAATAATCATGATAATAATAAAAATAATAATATTCAAAAACGTATGTTATACACCGTATATTTATGCGGACAGACGTACGAGTTTGAAAAATTGGAGAGAAAATTTTCAAAGCATACGAGATTATACGTTCAGTGGAAAAAAAGCTTGTAATTTTTATGTCGCGAATCCTTTTGAACTCGAAACGAATTCTTTCAACGAAATTACACCTCGTGCATATAGTATACGTATCGTCGTGAACCAGATGAGCTGTGGTTAAAAACTGTAGCGATTCAAAAAACATTCATTCCATTGGTTCTTATATTATAGATATACGCTTAATGGTACACATAGCATATAGATTGGAACGAAAGGGTTCGAAGCAAATTGCATTAGGTATGTGAGTACACACGACACACACACACACGCGCGCATACGTATATATTATTATATAAATGAAGACGTACGTGACAGCTGCATGATAAAGAAGAAGAAAAAACAAAAGAAAAACGTGGCTAGCTCATATTTCGCGTATACGTATACATATATACATGTATAACATTTCTTACGCCTAGGCTAGATTCGAAGTTCCATTAGGCAGGTAAATATTATCGCCCTGTAAACCCAATTTCCGTTCACGCGCGAGTAATGTTATTTGAAGAATAATAAGAACGTCTACCTTGCACAGCAGAACGGCTTATTTACCTACCGGAAATTACTCTTCCGCCATTCTCGATGCGGTACATACGTACACGTATAGGTGCCTATAGGTACCTGATAATAATAAAAGGACTCTTTGAAATCACGTTACACCGCGAATCTATTGTAATCGTACAAGAATGTGATCAAAATAAAAAAAAAATAAAAATCTGGTACATTGTATCCGCTTCGTTGGAACAGTGATAAAAACATTTTTATCCTTCTCTCGCCAAATTCTATAAACTGCGACTTCGATCCCCGAATGATCGCTGAATATATCATACCTATTTACGACGGCGGTAAATATTACAAGCAAATGTGTGGCCCAACGCATACATTATTATTCAATAACACAGGGTTCCACTTTGGCTTAGCGACGGTCCCTTTGGCCCGATATACGGGTGAATAAAAAAAAAAGTACCTACAATATTTTATTTTACAGCCTAATAGTGCAGACCGTCCGTTACACGCTTTCGGCCTTTAGCGAATTTTAGGACCATGAATACTTTGCGTTATGGGTATAACTGCCGAACTGTATTAGCGAAAACTGTGCCGGGCCGTTACTATTTATTCCTGATCGCAAATCTCCATCCGCCCCTTCACACGCACAGACCGTACAACTTATGGGATGGGTATACATTTGCGAATGATAAAACGTGACGTTTGTACCAAGGGGCCCGTTACACCGGCACAACACATCCAACCAGTCGTAAAATAATGACGAACAGAACCTGACGTGGCAGAGTTGACGTTTTGAATTCCCTGACTTCTCCAGTTTTTTCAAACACAATGTTGTATTCCTCCGGACACCTTGTGTATCCATAAAAGATAAAATAACGCACAAGAAAATTGAACGCTGTGTTAAAAATTGTGCGAGTTTTTCATTATAAGCTGAATCACGCGTGTATAATACATGTACGCGTATACTAATTATTATGAAGGTATGTTCGGTACTTGGTTAAAATTATATAATATATAACAGACATTTTCATAATTTATTTCTATGTTAAATAGAAAATCCCGGCCTATTCAAAGTTCTTCAGATTTTCAGATAGATTGACATGGTAAGTATTCCGAATGTTGTTCAATTCACGTGGAATTGTAATCACTCTCGTTGTGTATGCGTAAGAAAAATTTGATTGATTTACTGGCGAGGAGGTTCGTATCTTCTAGTTTTCATATTTGTTTTTTTTTTTTTTTTCTTCGTGTGATAAGTTTCCAATTATTTAACCGCATTTTCACGAAACTTCGTACACGATACGTGGAGGATTGATGGCCCCTCCATGTATCTTCTTTGACAGGAGTTTGTTTTCAATGAATATAATTATTATAGTGTAACGAAACGGGGTGGAGAAGAATTTTCTTCAATTTTCAAAGAGCACTGATTGCTTTTTTCTTTCTTACTTTTTACGGCAATGGCGTGAAGAAGTTGAACAAATGAATGAGACCCGAATTAAACAAAGGAGAAGCTAATAATTGTTTGCGATTAATCTCCCTGAATACGTATAAAATTGCACACACGATATTAATAGCCAGGTACAAGCTTCACCTATTTTCTCGAAAACCTGCACGTTCAATATTAATCAAATGATAGGAATCTGAGGCCACGGTTTTTATTACCGACGCGTGCATAATACATGGGGGCATTACACACAGGCCGGTAGAAAAATGAGTGTAAATTTTCAAGCATATCGGAGTGTTGCCATCATCGAGCGGAGACGCGTGTATATATATATATATATACCAACATAGATAAGAATATGCGCCACCGATCAATCGATAGACACGCACAACGCGTTTGCTAATGAGAAATCTAACGGGAATTGGAAGAAGGATGAGGAAAAAAGGTACAAGAAGAAATCATTTTAATCAACGCCTTTACATTCTCATCTACTTTAATTAATTTTATAACGCGTGTACGGTTGCTAGGTATCCTGTGTTTTTACGTTCAATTTTTATTTTCTCCTCGTCGTTACTTCCACTCTTCCGTCGCACTAATATCCGCTACGAACTGAAACGGAAAAACTACGCGTGCTTAATTTAAAATTTATACGCTCGCAAGGAACGAAACGATGAAATAGGTGAAAAATTTCTTAAACAACGCGTCGAATTTATTTTCTTTTCAATAACATAATCCAATAATTAACATCGGCGGGATATATTATTAGGTCTCATTATACAACTTTGCACGCGAAGAAGACGGTGTGTAATACCTCCGGCACGTCTGTGTGTATGTATTAATTCACGCCTCACAGCGACTGCTCGACGAGTCTTTCCACCTTCTAAAATACGACGAAAATAGGTTAACCGTCGCTTTCAACCAACCTTCGGACGAGCCGCAAATTTTCCGTCCCCCTTAACAAACCGAACTCTGTTCCAATCTTCGTCCAAAGATCTCCCAACACCGGCTAAGCAGGCAATCGCCGGAGATTCATCCCGGATATGAAAAGACGCTCGACAAGTAGTAACAGCGTTTCTCAGGCCAGACACGTCCATGCATACATACGACTGGATTCAATGGGACGCGTAAGCAGGTAAGCCTTACGTGTGCCGACACGCGTACGATGTATCAAGCAAATGTTAAACGTATGCATTCGCGAAATTAAGTTTGAAGAGAAACTTAGATCCAAGAATCGGACAGTGTGATAGAAAATGTTAAAGGTTATAAAGTTCCAAAGGAGAGAAGAAACAAGCAGCGTTTGATTCGTTCGTTAGCTACAGTTTCCTTAATTTCCAAAGAAGAAAACAATAACAAAATTTACAATAAAATTAAACAAACTTTTGCTACACGGTTGATTGAGCTTCTTTTACGAAATTAATGCATAACTAAATTGAATCGGTGAATTACTTGCTGACGAGGTTTCTATTGCTCTCTTCTATCTTTTTCAACTTTTCGTTTGTTTTATTTTTATTTTTGTCCCCCCCCCCCCCCCCCGGGTTTTTTTTCCCTTTTGTCTTTCTACTTTGCGAAAGGTATTAGACTCAAAAGACATTCGCGGAATGAGACCCCTGGGATTCTTCCTTTCATACTCTGCAGGTTCGTTATCGTGTAGAAACACCCTCTTGTGTATACCTACATACCTATATATATATATACCTATATATATATATATATATATGTATGTATATATCTGATACGCGTTTCGAACCGTGAAGTCTTTCAATCAGGGAATTTATACACCGTGTTTGTATGCATATACACGTACCGCGGAGATTTTACGTATATGTATACTTTGAACGCACGTATTACACTCGCAACTCTGTGGGCATTTGCATCCGTACCAATCGGTGGATCAAAGCGTGGGACTAATTGAAACGCAGTTAAATTACTTGTATAATTACTTTCTTCACCATTTTCTTCCATTTCGTTTCTCTTTTTCCTCTGGTACATTCTCTTTCTAATGCAGGGGGAAAAAATGTCACACGCACCCGGAAACACACACATATATATGAATAAATCACATATAATTACATACATATTTTCCATCCAAAAATTATACTAGATCCTCGGATATTATGTCGGGTTAATACGCAGGCTGAATTTACAAATTTACGCTTATACATGTGCATACATATAAGTATTTGCAACTGTTCAAAAGATAATGCATAGAAATATTCAAAACTATGAGACCGTGCCTAAGTACACCTAAGCTCGTTCGGCATTAGCAAATAAACCCCGATGAATTCGAATACCGCTGGCTAATCCCTCGTGTAACTTTGTTTCTCGGCTCCCGGCGAAATTCAACACATTTGAAAATTGCCTCGCGGTTTACGGTTATTGTTTCAGTCGATTGTCATTCGTATTTGTTAATTCTGCGACGTTACTGCAATGCTTAAAAAGAATGGCGTGTAATATAACATACAATAACTCATATGTATACATGCTGTGAATATATTAGAATTTTGTTTGAATTGTTAAAATTTTTCATTTCAGCCCCCCCCCCCCCTCCTGTTATTATACGTATAACAAACTTCCGTATTATTTTGTCCCGTTACATTTTCCGCACGGATCTTTCATCGTTAGTCACGTCTGAGTTTGTCACGTGATAAAATTCCGAAACTCGAGTGGAATAAATAAATACGGCACCGTAAAACTCGCGTTATTATCATTATAAATAATAATGATAATTATTATTATCGTCATTCTTATCGTTGTACTTTATGCAGAATATATAATTATGAATTTTTTTCACTTTCTTTTCTTTCGTTATTATCACGCTGAGCGTAATAATAATATTACCTGGCGTGCGTTAAAGTATACGCTGTACAACGACGTTATATACATAGGTACGATGTACGATACATACATTGCTATGAAAATTCATTGAGACGAAGCGTTAAAACGTGTATATCAAGTTTCATATCGGTACGTATAGTACCGAAAGGTGAACCTGTTGTAAAAAATTAAAGCGAGCCGGAAATTATGAGCGAACCAACTTCCCTTACCCTTAGAAAGAAACAAAAGAACCTCGTGCAACTTACGGAGGTTTCAATGCTGCATACAGTGTATAAATAGTTAGAACAAGAGCCCCTGACCTCAGGATTCGATGGTATATTTCAGCGCACGATCATTCAATCTGAATCATGTTCAGTATCGAACGATATGCGAGAGAGAAACTGAGAGGAAGAGAGAGGAAAAAGAAGAAACGGAAGAAAGTATGAAAAAAAGTTAACCCTGCCAAGGTCGACGCTGAATAATTAATCTCGAGTATTAAAAATTAACCAAGGATCCGCTTAAATAATTTGTACATCATGTTTCGTTCTTCTCGTTGTTTTCACCGGGTTTTTTCCCCTATTTATTTTCCTTCTCCTATTCTTTTTCAGCGACAGTGAAATTAGCCACTTTCATTTCGCCTCTGCAACGTGAACGGCAAGAAAATAAGAGCGTTTGAAAAAAAAAGACCTCGGCACTTTAATTTTTACCGTTGTTTTCCTTTCACCCCCCATCCTCATCTCTCGGCACACTTGCTGATAATATGATAATTAATCAGACAAGCATTTTTCGGACGGTAATGTCACCGTGAAATTTTAATCATCCGAAGTCGAGTCGACGACGCTGAAAATTTCCGAAACTATCAAAGGTGAATTGAAACCGCGTTAGCGTATAAATTAGTCGTTTCATCGCTGTGACGAAATTTACGATCGAACGCGTACCCATATTTAACCGAAAATTAAATCTCGGCTGTAGTTTACATGCCTATTAATATTTCATCGCGATTTCAACTCATCCCTATTCCCGTCGATCGTCCGCGTAATTATTTCAAATGTGCAGCGTGTATTCCGCGAACTTCACCCAAACCGCAAGCTCGCCTCTTCTCTCTTGTAGCATATAATTTGATTATAATCTCGTTATTCGCGGTTCGACCCGACGCAGCGTTGTTATACGTTTGACAAATTTCCTCTCTGTATCTTCGACACATCGACGCTTTATAAAGATAAAGATTCAACTGCGAAGGGTACAAATTTCACGATTTATTATAAATTTGACAACAACGAAGATCCGGGGACTGAAACCCATCCCTCGATAAATTCAACGCATTTTTCTTCGTAATTCTTTGTGAAAAAGAAAACGTGAAAGAATTTAAAAAAAAACAACAAGAAAATACAAGAAAAATCTCACCGCATATCGTATCGTACAACGTAATAAAAATCTCGGTTGTATTTTTTGACGCGACGAAGAAATTCGTAAATTGTATAAATATATACTGGCAAAAAACTTAGCGAATGGGTTAGGATTACCTGACTGCAATAATTTGCAACCGGGATTTATAAGGTCCTTCAACTTCTCGACGGATGTCAGCTGTATCTGGGGGTTGCACACAGTCACCGGGATGGTATTATTATGAACTGTGGCGAAGGCTCGGCTCCCTTTATATAAATAGGAGGCAGACGGCTTAGGGGATGAGGGCGCACAGGTGGCTGTTGGACGCACGTTTTCGCTACGCGCACGCGTTCTTCTCCTCGGCAAACTCAAATCTCGAGCCCTGCGAGCACCGAAGATACGCTAAATTTCCGCACAAAAATCTGACACCACCGTAACAAACGTTTTTCTTAATAAACGTTCGAAGTTTAATCGAATTCGTTAATTTACATTTGAACGATTTTATTTACAAATTTTATGCATCGGAAATTTTGTCCAGAGCGTTCAATTATGTACAAAAATATGTATCTCTCACAATTTTCGGTATATTTTTCAACGAATTGTAAAATTTCAAAAATCAAAAAAAGTTTTTCCCAATTTTTTTTCTGTAAGATACTTCCATCACAAAGTGAACTATCTTAGAGTTGATATAGAGCGCTCAGATTTTTAGAGAATTATTTTTTTTTTTTTTAACAATTTTAAAGCGTTTAAACCCCTGAGAGCATAAAAATTCAAAAACGAGCCTATTAAGGACCACCCTAATATATATAATAAGCTGTGAATCGAAATACTGGAATACATTTTTTACCTCCCGCGGATTTCGTCAAGAAGTTCAAGTGAATGAGTGTTGAATTTTTATTGAGTAAGAAAAAGAAGAGAAATTGTTTGAGTTATGGTAGGGATAGTTTGAATTTCTTTTTATCCTCTTATTCCAGTTCCGCGATGTCAACAGAAACGAAAAAAGTACTTAGGTGAAATTAGTCGCAAGCATGGGTGCGCTTTTAGCCTGATTAGTGCAGAATTTTGTTTTTCTGGTTAATGAATAAATAAACGGTATCCTCGAGTTTCTCTTTGTTCGTGTGCGGTCTTTCATATTACGTATTACATGTAAAAGTAAATCAATTGTAATGTGAAACGGGGTGTACCGTATTTTATACATATACGTGGATTAATTTTGCATAATTGAACGAAATAAACGACGACCTAAAAAAGCCAAACTTTGTAGTTTGTGAGTGAATATTAGCTCCAGCATGGAAAGTTGATTCCAGTATTTTGGGAAAATTTTAAATTGGTAAATCGAAAAAAACGTTTCAGCTGGCACCTTCAAATCCATTTTACTTTTTAAAATGTACGATTATTCAACAGTTGAAAGAAAATCTGCAGAAAATTTAATATTTATCCCTCGAGCTATCATCAACTATATATTATGTTTTAAGGAAAATTGAACTTGGAATGTGAAGTTCAGACATAGGTTATGAGTACACATGAATAAGAAAAAATCAGACATTTGAGATTTGTAATATGCCAAGGTTTTGGATTGATTTCTCTAAAAAGATTGTTTAGGTTAAAAGAAAGATTCTGTGAAAGGATGAGCGTTTTACGTTATGGGGAAGATCGCGCTCATTTTTTTCTTCACTTTTATTCACATTTTTTTGGAATTCTGAAGAAACACGTTATAGCACTTCAATCCTTACTTCTTCCCCGAAATTTATATTCAAGATAAAGAACACGATCTATAACACAACGATATGTCATCCAGCAATCTTGTTCTCCTAAATTAAAAGTTCATATTGAATTATAAATATTTGATGAGATTGAATTAATAATGAAAAATTCGTCAGATCCACTGCTCAAACATCAACCGGAGACTTGATATTACAAGTCTGGGTCTTCTCGGTGACGTAAATTTATATTATGATTGATGTGAGCAATAAAAGAAAAAATTTTGATTCACGATACTTCATAAATTTAAAAACATGTATAAAAGTAATAAAATCGACTGATCGCGATCTTCCACGTAACGTAAAACTCTCATCTTTTGCCAGAACCTTTCACTCAACCTAAATAATCGTTTCAGGAGCTACCATGATGGAAAATCGCAAATTATTTTTGTCTGAATCACCCTAATATATATATAATACGAATAATCGGGAAATAATTTGCCGGCGTAAAACCGTGTTTGGACAATATAAATAACCTCCACTCGACTCGCTGGCCCTAGTTATCCCTAATGCTCCTATAAACATCCGTATATGCGTTACACCTATAATGGATGTAGGTACGAGAGTCGAGAGTCGAGAGTCGAGTGACGGCTGACGGCTGTGTTAATTGCCATATAACACGTATATCATTGGATTGGATAAATATAGACAAAGAGTTAATGACGGTGCGCGTCATACATATTGAGTTATACATTACGACCGTATATAATACGCGTATGTAATTGTTTGCCCGCGGTTTAAAGCAATTTCTTAATTAACCAAATGATATATATTACGTATTACAGGATATAAATAATTATGCGCGGAGGGAGGATGAAAGGGAAAAGAATTAGGTCCTCCCAATTAATTATTACTCACAACGAAAAAACAAAGAATAGAACGTACGATTCGACCATACGTAAGTCTATTCACTGCCTGATTTTTTTGTACTAATTTCTTTTCGCCGAATTTCGTTCGGTTTTTATACTTCCATTAATATCTTAACGAGTTTCCGTGCTGATAAGACGAAAGATGAAAAGCATGTGGAAACTCGAGGACGTACCCTGCGATATCAGAGTAATCCATACGTGTTCGTTTGATGAGGAAAGTTGTACATACGTCAATATGGAAGAAATAACGTCGAAGAGTATGATGGATGCCAGGGTAAAAGTTTACGTATAAGTTACAGAGTGTAAGGAGGAAAATAACGCATTTTATATACCCTTGATAATTCGCCAAGAGAATTATGTAACTTGAGTATATATGGGGAATTCCACGCAAACCCGACCAATGTCCAACCCTCACCATTTCTGATTTTGTTTAAAAAAAATCTTCTACAATAGTCCCAACGTTGAAACAGTCCCTTGAATTTTTCCAGATTTTTTATACAACTGCTCAATTATTTATAAATATTTGAAATGATTTTGAAAGGAAACTTTTTTAAAAATCTCAATAAACTCAATGAAACTCTATTTTCTATTCCAAACATTTCAAGACTGGACCCATGATGGGCCAATTTTTTTCCATTTTTTTTTCTATCTTTCGTACCTTCTATTTTTTTGTTCGACTAAAACATTGTTCGGACGGTCTGAAAATTCCCAAAAAATTCTCAAAACTTCTATTTTTCTCTTAGAACATTTCTAGACCGATTCCACCATATAAAATCTGAAAAAATTCAAGATACTGTTTCAGCGTTGGGACATTTGCAGAAAATTCTTTTTCAACAAAATTAAAACTGATTACGATCATACGTTGGTTGGGTTCGCATGGAATACCCCATATATATACACCGTACAGACCGTATGAGTAACGTCGCAACTTCGTTTGTAATGAACGGCAATAACAATGCCGCGACGTCACAGACGCGTGATTATAATTAACACAGGTCACGGTAGATTGCATTGCATAGATGCATAACGTCGCCTAGCCGGACTCCAGAATTAGGAAGAAGGCAAGTCGCCTTAATTGGGGTGTCGAGGATTCAGGGTGTTCGTGACTATTTGATGAGCTGCGTGACTCCGAGCCCTGCATGGTCAAGACGTACGCCGCGATTGCACGAAAGTTTAAACATTCACGAGCTGTATCATGCTGTATTAGGCGGGTCGAATAGCGTTAGTACCGCGCCTTTAATTGCCTCCAATCGGATGATTGGACCCAGCGTATAGAGGGATGGACGTGCATTCACCCGGCGGAAATGACGAACGATTGTTTTCTTCCTTAAGTTGTGAAATGCTGTTGATCCGCTCGACGAGTGTAATTAGAAAAGATTAAAAAAAAATATCGGTCACGTTGTCAAATAGCAATCGAAACACGGACACACCTTTGACGATATCTGCATTCGTTTATCAAATTCTGACGTAAATTCGACGGATCGGAACGAAGGTTGAATCGATAATCGTGCCACGGCTGTTTGTTCATCGCCTATTCGTGGATATTTCGCCCCATACAGAGATCGAAAAAAAAAAAATATCCCAATAGGTGCACTAAAATTTTTGGGTTCATTTAACCATTTTTTGTTGTATGACTAACAATAAGTGAAAAAAAAAGTATTAAATTCAATAACAGAAATGTGACAAATGATGCAAATATAAACTGGATCTACTGGGACATTATGTTCGGTTAAATTTTTTTCCACCAGTGATACTCGATTGCAGCAAAAGGATATTATCGCTGATTTGCAAAGTCTGATCTTTCCTTTGGCAAACATTTTCCCTGCAGTTTCTTAAGTCAATATCTTCTAGGCAGCGCGGTTCGTTTTCTATGTATCGAACTGTTTACCGTCTCGTTGTTGAATTGTGATCACCGCACTCAATCTCTTCTGATCAATTCTCACAGAACTAATACTACGATACCGATGCCGACGAATCAACTGCAACGCCATTATACGTTAATAAAAGAGGGAAAAAGAAAAAAAAAATTGAAAAACTGGAATAAATTTGAAGAAAATTTCAATCCTTTTTTAATTTTGAACGACAAAATCGTCGCTACACTATGAAAAAAATATCGGTATAGAGACTTTTTTATAGGATACAATATGACGTCAATTTAACACTGACTGGTGCTAAATTTCAAAACAAACGGACAAAAATACTATTTTACAATTTCCACAACGGCAATTTTCAACAACAATTTTTTGTTCTACTCGTGTACGTGATGGGGACTTTTTTTCCTCTCAGCGATTATTACTTACGAGCAAGGGACGAGGGATCGGAGTTATGGATTCTGCATAAATTGTGCTCGGCACGCCCTCGCGGATATAAAAACATACGTTAAATTGCACCGTGTGTAGGAGAATTGATCAGTATACGGGATTTTGCGGGTACATATAACTCCATGCGTTGTAAAGTTTTGCACACATGCCGCGAAGCGTCGAGAGCTGGACGTGCAAGCAGGAACTACGACGGATTATCCGCACGAGCCTTGTACGAAGAAAAAATCAGATTAACACTAATCAGCGATCAACCGCGCGTATCAGTCACCCTGTTCGAGTGTTTAACGAATAGCTTAAGCCATATATTAAAGGATTAGGTGAAACTGAACCGACAGCATTATCACCGTGTCCGCTGTTGCTGCAGGTCTCTATACCTAGTGTTTTCTCTAATTCCTTATCGTTTATCTGCAGGACGACGTATTAATATGTTTCGTAACTGTGCAGATATTTCAGCCTCGGAAAACTCAAGGAATCCTGTTCCGCTCGTTGTGAATTAACAAACGTATGAAAATTTATCGGTATAACAGACACTTGTAATTCTCTTTTGCTTGCGAAGCGGAGGATCGACTAATTGCTAATGTATTCCATCAGCCACGCGGATAATTGAAGACGAGGTATATAATATTATACATTCTCAATCACAGCTACTTGTATTTTCATTCGAAGATTATACAAACGGAATACTTTTTCATGGTATTGCCTTTGTTATTATATCATTAAATCGTCGCGAACGTCGACGAGGGTTGAATGAAGGGGGGGGGGGATAAAAGTAAAGGCGCGCAAGGGATGGTTTTATATAAGCCAATTTTGCGGAGGTTTCAGAATCGGCATTTGAAAAGGGTATATTCGCATTATATTGTTACGACATATCCGTACTGACACATATTGTTGATACGTTAAACGAGATGACCGGGACGATCGTAACGCACAATTCAGCTTTTGCGTTGAGAGAGATAGAGAGAGAGAGAGAGAGAGAGAGAGAGAGAGAGAGAGAGAGAGAGAGAGAGAGAGAGAGAGAGAGAGAGAGAGAGAGAGAGAGAGAGAGAGAGAGAGAGAGAGAGAGAGAGAGAGAGAGAGAGAGAGAGAGAGAGAGAGGGGTGATTAGCTTGTTATTTCTGAAAATTGATAATTACATTTCAATCGCAGTTTAATTACTGCGGCAATATTACCGACTAACTATTCCTGACGCCTAACAATGATCTGAACACGAAGATGAAAGTGAAATGTTGACTTGCACTGAACGCAGATCGATAGGATGTATGCAAATTATGAGAGTTTGCCGTCTTTCGACCGATTTCTTGCTCTCGCGTGCGTGTTTGAAAAAAATCACCCTTTCATCCCATACCCATGCTAAAATGGCCGAATCCTGATTTATAATTATTTAGTCGATACGAAAGGACAGATGTTTACACTTTTGCGTAACGATGCCGAACATCAATTAAACGCCACATGGGTTGTCAGAAACGTGCAAGGAACAAAAAAGTGATGGAAATATTAATTCACCCGCGGAATGAAACGTGACACGCCGATCAGTTGATGGAATGAAAGTATTTGCGAACTCATTTCGGCAATATATAAGCTGCGCAGATATTATGTTGATAAGCCAGACATAATTGCGACCTGTGTCCCACCGAATAACGCGCTAGTCTCTAAAATCAATCATTTACTCGATGCTTGCGTTACGTTTATACATTTACCATACCGGACAAAGAAAATCGTCAAAATTTTCCCCCGAATATGCGTGCACGTATGAGCTTTGATAATAACGATGTGTTGGTATAGATGGTACTTGAAATTCAGAGCCGTGCAAGAACTTGCACGGTGCCTAGTTGAATAATAACTGATCTCGCTAATTTCGGGTCAAAGTTCGAGCGAGGGACGGAAAGCACAAAGTCAGAATTTACCGTCAGGGTGTGAGAATTTCAGCATAATTGCCACAGATTTTCACACAATGGATTCGAGTTCGCCTACAAAGAACTGACGGGTTTGTTATGTATGCCAGTAGAATTTCGCAAAATTGTGCGATAATGCATCACGCGTCGAAAACTCTGATCCTTTATGCGTATAAAGTTATACATGCAAGATCACATATCGCGAGTGGGGTGAAAAATTATTTAGTACGTATATAACGCAGATGCGTGGGTGAGATATTACGATATTTTTTGTCAGACGAATGTGTTAAAAATGGAAGAAAAAAATACTATTGCAGAAATTTGCGATTCAGCGAAAGCGTAATTGCGTGATTTCAATTTTCAGATTGTTATTGATGAACTGAGTAAACGAAATTGTGAAATATCGATGTTAACGGTATTCGGCAGAAAATCTCCGGAACCTTCGTCTTTAAAAATGTATAGGGATTAAATTTTTACCGTAACAACAGCACAGCGGTTTTCACTCGATTATACCTCCCGGTTTACAATAGCCGTATATCCGCGTTATATTATCTATACAATCGGACCGCCGGTCGAATGCTCTGAAAGAATAATGACATGTTTTTTGCCACCATAGTGTAACGTTAAAGAACACGGATGAGGCTATATATCCGACTTTGACATAATGAATTGATAAACGAAACTACAAATTGCGGTGGAACCGTTATTCCAGGATTTTTAACTATAAATGATATTAGTTGGGGAATTCAATCGAATCACACCGGGAAAAATCATTTATATCTTTCTTATCTTATATTCTGCACAATATTCAATTTGGAACCTATCGAAAAATGGCTGTATGGGACAACGTTAGCTGTAACATGCATAATTTCACAAAGTAATTGTGCTTACTCTTCTAATATATATTAACGTTTTTCAGCGTTGAGTTGTAAATGTCACAAAGCCAGGTACCCCGATTGGGGAAGAGCCCTCGTATCTGTTTTTTACATAATGATGCCATTCAAGAAATTCAAATCAAATCGTTGATGAATTCGGCAGTTCTTTAATCCTGGATGCAGTGTTACTATTTTAGTAACCGTCTGTAGATAAAACAGAGATCGCATAATGCGTGAACGATATTATGATTATCACTTATTATGACTTGAATTTACAGACGACGCAACGTCCGAAAGACTTGTTTGATCAATAAAACGAAAATCAGGTCAAATTTACAATGATATCGCGAATAGTGAGAAGCAAACCAATTCTCAAGACACTAATCAAGACTGCATCAAATATTACGCATCGTACATGTGCAAGAGAGGTTTCAAATTTTCAAAAGAGTTTTCACTCATTTGAAGGTTATGTGAAACAAACTGTTGGAAGATATTCTAGTCTTCGGTACAAGACTTTGGGACTGATATCCACTAACGCTCATTATTCCTCGCAAACACCTCCAACGTACGAACCTGAATTGTAAGTTGAACCTGCATTTTTTTTTCCGTAAATATTACAACACTTCTATAATTCTAATAAGTTAAATCTAGACATCATTCTCTATTTACCACATATAATTTATCGAGACAGCCAATCGACGTTCGATTAAATCTTATGGTACCCCTCTTCGCAACACTAATTAACAATTTATGTCTACAATATGTACCGTTGGGGCCTTAGAATCGTAACTATTATAGGGAACTCAATTCTGTGCAGTTTGATAAGATAAGCAGCGACACATTGGAATCGCTTACGGAGTACTTCGATGAGCTGATAGAAAAGGCGGGTCATTTGGAAGATGCTGACGTTTCATACGGAGTGAGTTCCGTCTCTTGATATTTTTAGCTCCAAGTGAGCAGGCATTTTTATTCGATTGCTTAAGTAAGTTCAAATTTTTCAGGACGGTGTGCTGACTGTGAAATTTGGAAAGAAGGACGGGACCTATGTCATAAATCGCCAAACTCCCAATAAACAGATTTGGCTATCCTCTCCGAAGTCTGGACCGAAACGATATGATTTCGTTGATGGGAAATGGGTGTATAAGCACGACGGAAAAACCTTGCACGATCTCCTAAACAAGGAAATACCAGCAATTATAAGAAACCAGGCATCATTCGACCGATGTTCTTATAGCGGGAAAGAACAATATTCTGATAAAGGCTTACCCAGTTCTATTCCTGACTAATCTTCATCCTTGCACTTCTGGGAAATAGCAATTTTCATTGTGAATCTTATTTGTATACACATCGTTCAAATCGATATTTATATTGCAATAAACGTACGTTGCCTGGCTGTATACTTTTAAATTACTTTTCCACACATATGTTAATTTGTTTCCATGTAAATTTACAAAAAGATGAGCGAGTAAAAGAGTATAACACAAGTTGATAGTTCTTTTTTTCACTATACGCATTTTCAGAGTAACAATTTCCATGTCTACACTTTTAAATTCACTGCACGTCAACTCTCACTGACCTAAAATTTTCAAACAATACAATTATCTGATTCCAATACCTCGACTATTGTATTGCAGATGGAGATTATGGAAGATGGAAATTTAGTAGATAGAGTTCGAATATTGCTCCAAAGAGACATGAAATACTATCAGGTAATAAACAGGAATAATTTTGACCTTATATCGTTGTCAGTATCAGAAAGATGAAGGATTACTTGATGTATTCAATGATTAAGAATTATTGACCAGACCCTTTCAGGAAGTAATTCAAAAATTGTGTGTCAGGAAAAGCAGATGGTGTTGAGTGAACCTATATGCGTAGGGATAAGTGGTGGAAAACTGGACTTTCCAAGACACGCTTCCTTTGCGTCAACTAAAATTGTCGCATGGTGGGAAGCAGAATTTACTACAACATTTAAAGAGTCATCTGGACTCAGTTTTACATCTAAAGAACACACGGAAGCAGCTGATTGCACGGAAGTAGTCAAGCATTCAGAGCCGTCCGAGTTTGTTGCCATGATAGTTGACACATCGGAACAACTTTTAGGTGACTCCCGCATAATTTATTCATCTGGTTTTCAACGAAGCAACAATTTTTTCTATACATTGCAGAACACCTGCACACCTTGACTCAGGAAGCTTTAGATCATGCTGATTTAACTGTCCTAACGGCTACGTTGGGGGCCGCAGCTCTAGTACGAAATTGTTTATGGAATTACAACAAAAAAGTAAAAACAGTGGTTTCAGCACAGGCATGGTAAAATTAACTTAACACGAAAATATTTCAGAGTAAATTAATCGAAACCGTCTTGAGTTATTGGATCTATTTTCTTTAATTTGTAGCAGCAAACTACACAAATGGTTCAAATCATATCAAGAAATGGCCGAAGCACTGGCTGAGAGACTACTCGATCTACATTGCCGACTGATTTCATTGTATATTTTAACTGAAGCCAATTCCCTCGACTGGCAATCCAATCAGCCATTCTTTGAAAAAGAACGCTGTTCTTATGTGATTCAAATGTGGTGGCTGTATATGCAAGGTACACATAATACTCAGCAGAACGCCAAAGTCCTTGTGATGACTTTCAACATATCCATTATTTTAGGCACAAAAGAAGACTTGTGGAACACTGTTCCTCCAAAAATGGCGCAGCGCGTTTTTTCAGGAATGTTGGACGAGTCCCTGACTATCCTTACCGTCCGCTTTGTTCACGTAATAATAAAAAATTCTTTTAAATTATAACTCTATCTTCCATTCAAGTACACAAGATCATCCAATTACGCTATTTAGGGTCGTCCCAGTCTTGCTCGCTGTCAACAATTTTGGGCAGATGTTTTCAACGTTTTGTGTTGCATGGCAAACTTGTCGCTAGCCACATTTGTCAATGCAAATGAACTGGTCGGGTTCAATGTGACCAGATTGTCAATTATTTCAAGAGATATACATGCAAAGTGCGGAGAATTGCTAGTTTCTCTGTTACTAAGAGGAACGCCATTAAACATACTATATCAGGTATAAATTAGAAACACATTGCAAAACTATTCCTGAACCTAACGAATTTCAAAATCCTTATGCTGATCCAGGTTCTCCGCAATGGTTTAGAAAACTTGAACATATTGTTGCCACGTCGAGGGCCTGCCCCATGGCTCATCATGAGTAGCCCACATCTACTGCCACCTTCATCGGAAAATATTGATAATTTAAAACAACTAGCTGATGGCCCTTCGATAGCGCTTGAGATAAAAATACTCAGAGCACAACCGCAGCCTGATTGGGGTCAGTTGATGAAGGTAACACTAAAGCCTGTGATTCCATACATCGTTACTGCACTCTACAGTATGACTTTGACAAAAGCGAGACCTCTGTTTTGCAGATCTTACTGATGCGGGAACATAAAATATCAGCGCTTCTATTTCAAGAATTTGTGAAACAGAGCAATGGCTATAAATCTGATGACAGTTTTACCAGAAAAGAAAAGAGCAAAGTTGATGCAAAAGAACAGGAGGGTTGCGGAGGTTTTTTGTGCTCAGGACAAACCTGCTCTCGCCCTGCTTGTAGTCCAGCTTTGTGGGCTTACAGCCTTACCTATATCTCAATAATTGCAGACATGGATGCGATGATTGTCATTATTCCAGCACTGCTACAAGATTCTGACTGGTCCAACTGCTTAGACAGACATCAGGTAATGTTTGTAAAGAATTGACCGATAGTATCCTGCTCACAGTTAATCAGTCATTTTTCGGGACATTCAAGGTTTGGAATCAAATCAGACCGTCATGGCTACACGCTCTTATTACACCTCTGTATCCCATCATGGTACCCATTGTCACAACTCTGCTGGACGCAATCAAGGTAAGTGTGCTATGCATGATTTACCCATCTGAAGTGCCTCATCGTTACCTAAACCATACACTATTACACTTGATAGACAGGAGCTAGTATTTACCAAACAATGTCACTGGCCCTCGCCTGCTTCAGCGAATTGTACATTTGCGCACCGGCAGGCTTACTGCGTACAGCTTCGAGGATAAACAATAATATTCCTGCGAACTGCCACCCCATAGGTGGTTCAGTCCTTCTCCAAATCATGTGCGCTGCTCTGTACACTAATTTCTCAAAAGTGAGAGCTGACCCCAGTACTAATTCAACGGCATCTACTTCGACGAACGAACCTCAGTTGGTTGCTGGTCTTGATCGTAATGATACTGTTTCCTTGGCGATTGCTTTAGGTGAAGCTATCTGCAGCATCGATGAAGATGATAAGCATACACTGCAAATAAATTCACTTCTCAGTTCGATCAACGAGAGGTAAAATTAACTCACATCTGTTCGATATCAGCATCAAGCTGTTGAATTATCAAATTATAACACTGGTACTTTCATTTTTTTTTTTTTTGTTGCTTTAACCCTCAGTCAACTCATCATTTTGGTACAACATTATTCTCTCTTTCATCTCCAGGCTAGAATCTGATGATCTAAGATGGCCCGGGATAGATCCTGAAGGTATGCCATATGTTGTGGCCCAAGCTTACGCCGATGAGCTATTACTCACTTCTGAAGGCCGGCTTGCCATAAAGGTAAAATTTCAACAAAGGTAAAGTATCATGATTAATATCACAATTTGCAGGTGATACATGAATACGTGGTCCATGGCTCTGATTGGATATTAAATTGTTTGGGAATTGAAGAAACGTCGACAATGACTGAGGCTCCAAAGTATATTCCAAATTCACCTGGAAAACCGCCAGCACCAAAGCCTCTCTTACACATGATGTTTCATATTGGAAGTAAACCATTTGACCAGGTATATACGCGTTTTTTGACTTTGTCATTAGGTGTTCTTTTCTTAGTATTACAGAACTTAATGTTGTAACCAATTTTGCTTCCAGCTCTTGGTTGATTATATGCAGGCTGATTGGTTGCGAGTTTTAAAAATACCTCAGGCTATTACTATCGAGCGTCTTCGCAGTCAGATTTTAAAGCGACCTGAGTTTAAAGATACTGCTAACCTTCCACAATCTGACAAAGAAATTATAGAAGCTCTGAAACTGTTGTGCAGCACTAGAAAATCTAGCCACCTAATTTAACGATTAATATTAAACTGGTATAGTGAAGATAGAGACTGTAGTTTATAGAATTCGTTTGCAAAATTGCACTGAATTGGAAATATAAACTATATCACAAGAAAACTTTCACAAGCGAAGAGATTATTTACATTTCGTAAGTTTAATTTTCGTTATGAAAAACTGCCAAAAAATCACAGATATAATTTATAACATAAAATAATATATTTTGCGAATGAATTTATGTAATCGTGAGATCATACCTAATCCTTTTTTCTAGTCTTTCTGTTTGCGATGTAGACGGTAAAAATAATTCATGTAGGTTACTAATGCTTGGACATCTTCCATAGTCACTGCGTTGTACAATGAGGCACGTATACCACCAACGGATCTGCGATAAACAAATTGTAACGCAGTTCGTTAATTCTCAGTAGACGTTCCCTATTGCTTCGTTTTCCTCAATTTTGTCCGACGAAGACTAACCTGTGACCCTTGAGCTGAAGCATTCCACGAGCTGAAGCCCCAGTTAAGAAAGTATTTTCCAAGTCTTCGTCATCGCCACCAATTCTAAATGGAATATTCATTCGGCTACGAGCATCACGTCTTATCGGGCAGTGATAAAATCCATTTGAGTTATCGATCACATCATATATAGCTTTGCTCTTTGCTATCGCCAGTTTCTCCATGCCTTCGACTCCACCGTTTTCCTTAATCCAGTCGAAAACTCGACCCACAACGTATATTCTGTAATAAATAGTCGGGATTTATGACCTAGATTCTGACTCACAGTTGTCGGAGAAATATTTTTCAACACATGACAAAAGAAATGAAATTATAATACATCGTGATCTCATCACCCTTTCTTTATTGAACTGCAAGGAGATGCGATCGCTTGTTTACACTATGAATACTAACTGGAATGTTGGTGGTGTATTATGGACAGAATTATCCGTTGCCATGATAGAGAAGTCCAATACTGATGGGCAGATTGATTTAGGATGTCCAAGCACGTCATCGCGGACTATGACAAGAGTAACACCTGCTGGTCCGATGTTCTTCTGAGCACCAGCAAATATGACTGCAAACTTTAATGAGAAGATTGAATTTAACTTAATATACTAATAATGTTAACGCTATGGAAAAGTTTTCAGCAATTTTCGTAGCATTAGTTCATTTGAATTCCCTATTTTTTTTCACCTTTGAAATGTCAATCGGACGGGACAACATATTTGAGGACATATCAGCTACCAAAGGAACATCCCCAACTTCAGGGACGTAGTTAAACTCGATGCCTGGATAACAGGAATAAAGAATTATCTATATGAAGTTTGTAAGTGCCTGAAATTTGATGGAGAAAAGTAAAGTCCATAAAATTTTTTATTACCATGAACCGTTTCGTTGGCACAGTAATAAACGTAAGAAGCTTTTGGATTCAAATTCCAAGTTGATGGATCGGGGATATCTGTGTACTTGTTGACCTTGGGAAGTACCAAGTTCACTTTAGCATATTTTGCTGCTTCTTTGGCTGCCTTAGCAGACCACGAACCTGAAATTAAGGTTGTAGGATATATATTATCCTGGTGCTCGTCTTCAGAATGTTTTTTTGCACCTCGCAATCAGTTTTGAAACACAGATAATTTACCAGTAACAATATAGTCAGCTGTTCCCGCTTCGTTTAGTAGATTCAAAGGCACAGCTGCGAACATACCAGTTCCACCTCCTTGAAGAAATAAGACCTTGTAGTTATCCGGAATTTTTCTGTGAAAATAAGTTCCATTCATGTAAAATCAATTGTGCATTATCAATAAGATATTATCAAAAGTTCCAACAAAAATCTGTGTATTCATGCAATGTTTCAGCAATTGAGTTGACAGTTATCAGTTTATCTCCTGCATTGATGATTTTGTGATGACCGAGTTCAACATTGGTTTAGAGGAGTCATTTTTAATAAACTCAAAGATTATCAGGCAAAGGTAATTCATGCTTGTAAATTTGGCACAATCTAATTTCATTCATGAAAGTATCAGGTGACTGCCACATAAATAGAAACGTGAGCTATCACTTCACAAAAGTTGTAATCAAATCAAAGATTATCAAAGAAAGGTAATTCTCGCTGTAAATTTCATCCAATTTATCTCCATTAATGAATGTATCGGCTAATTGCCACACAACTTAAAAAGCGAATTATCTTTTCAAGAAGACCATATGAATTTTGGTTGCACTATTTATCTAATAACTGATAACCTTATTGATATTGACTACAGGCTAGACAGGAAATGTGAATAATGAAATTTAAAAAAAAATTTTGAGACTGGTGAAATGTAGCTCTGACTATTATTCTCATAACCGAGATAACCAAGTATGTAAAAAATCTATTCCACTTGCTATAATTCTTGTTTTCTTCCCGAATTCTTGTGAATAATTTTTTCGCAACAAATAATTGTTATGTTATTAATAGCGTAGCAAGGATTGCTTGCTTTTGGCAAATAATTCATTTTAATTTTAATAAAAATACTTTGCAAGCATTACTGTAATTTTGATGCAAAATGGGCAAGCGTTATTCAGGAAAGTTTTCAAACTTCCATAACTTCTTGTCTGAAATTCGTTATGTCGTACCATCAACTCTCATTTGGTATCTCTAATTCAGATGTTTTATCATTAATTTACCAAATCATGAATAATGTGAGTGTCTCAATAAAAGCCATGTTGATATAGATAAAGTATTTAAGCCTTGCGTAATCAACGAATCCAGTTTTGGCTGGTACTCAATGTGACTTCTGATTGCAGCTGGTGATATAAATGATATCTACGCGATAAGTTTTATTAACTAAAAGTTTATTTTTTACATCTTTGATAATGAAATCAAATAAGATGAGTCAACGAGTTTTGTTCGTAAATTTCAATGACTGAACAAACAATTGAGCAGTGTATACAGCTGCTTATCTGTGTACGAATGTTAAAAAATAAGCTTGTTTGTCAATAACCGAATTAAAGGTGAATTAAAATATTTGAGAAATAAAAATTTTTGTTGTGGAAAGTTGGAGTTGCGTTAAACTTGAGGCACATAACGCAGCTTCTGTACAAATATGTTATTCGACGATATTTATATTCCAGCTATTTTCATCTTGTTTCGCAATTACAGTTGTGTTGTTCGATTTCGAAAAATCATATTTACACATTACGTCTGCATTATACGCTGATGTACATCAACAATATTATTAAATGTGTTTTTACAATAAAATAATGCACTGCGAATGACGCTAACTGCAGACTTGGAGAAAAGCTACGACTTTCAATTGGCAGTTAACAAGGTTGAATTGAAAATGTTAACTAACCAGTTAAGTCCATTAGAGGAACTCATGTTGTGCGTTTGAAAATTTATACTTAAATAATAGCAGCGGCCATAAGTGAATAAAATCTTTGTATGTATAGTGATATTAGTATTTATTTAAATTCATTTATTTCATAAATCTATCAGGAAAATTGAAACTTCTCCAAAAAAGTGCAAATGGCAAACAATTCCAATTCTCATATCAATGAATTTTTTTGCTACTTACAAGAGATCCCGTACGCTTGCTTGAGCGTCTTCAATGATTTTCTTGAAATCACCTGACCTATGGCTGAGCTCGAGAACGCTGATTTTAGTGTTGGCATAGCTAAGGAGTTCGTCTTGCACGTCTTTCAGTACCTATAAAGAAATACAGATTCATAGAGACTTACATGATTATTTCTACCATTCCTCGGCAGTAATCGCAACTAAGTTTAATGCCTCTGATATAAATCGTTGGCAACGCTGGATGGTATCAGGTTATTTCCTGTTGCATGAATTTTAATCATACAGCCTTTGACTTATATAATCATGTAATACTGTTCAACACTAGATTTGAATAAAACATAACGTCAGCTATTCAAAGAACTGGTTTCACTTATTTGCATCAAACATTGACCCAGATTGATTTAGTTATACACATAATCGAAAACTCAAGGTAAAAAGCTGGAACCCAAAAATTGAAAGTTGAGCTTGAAGTTGATATGATGTTATGATGATTTCTTCATTGCATTGAAAAAGTAAATAAAGGCACAGTCGCATTGGTGTTCAAAATATGCCAGACAAAAAACTGGAAAATAAGAAAAAACGTGATCGTTTATTCTATTGGGAATTGTGCTTCGATTGTTCCACTCAGATGAATTACAATACTATTTCAAACTCTGACCAGCTCGCTACGCACAGCTTGCATATCGAGTTTCTCTTGATGCATATAACATACGTACGTATAATGTATAATTATTTATTACTTATTACTATGGCTTAGCTTGCTGACCGCCTACGTAAGTTTTGTTTTCTTATTTCATTTTTCTTCATGATCCAACAGATTGTAGATTGAGAAGTAAATATCCGAGCACTGATACCATCATGGATTATTTACGACAAATAAAAACAAACATAAACTGTAATACTCTATGCGTATGAATTACGTGAATATGACTTTCATACATACATATACGTATACTTATCTTCCGAGTGTCGCAACAAGCCCGTTAAGCAATCACATTTTCAGACGGTAAATCAACGCCAGCGGCAATCCCAATTGATTGAAAATTCGCATCGTATTAGTACAATTGTACGTACAGATTCACCGAGCAAAACAAAATTGTCTTTGATAATAAATATTATATTCTAAATTACACATCGTCCACCGTTAAAATTCGCTCTTCCGTCGGTACCGAGTAACTATTCCGAAGAGGCAAAAAAGAGTGTTGCAAATCTCTCTAAACCCAAACAATATCACGACCCTCTGTTCGCAAGAATTGAATAAATGGTACCTTTCGCGGAAGTTTTCCTGGGCCTGCGCCGAAGTTGATGACACCAGAGGAGGAGTTATTCGCCGTGTCCGTCATCGTTGGCTGTTGTGCTGTGGATGAGCCTCGTGAACTGACAATGCCTGGTCTCGACTACCGCTCAACACGCTTGCACAAATGATACGGAAGAGGTAAAAAAAGAGGTTTAAATTCGCGCAAGCTGCCTGACCGACTTCGATACGGAATATAAAACGCGATTAGCTCATCAAAGTATTTCGCAGGCGAGGCCGATCAAAGCCGAAAGGCGACGCCTGAATTCTGACGTTTCGCGTGCGTGTCGTCACTTTTTACTTATGCTATTTTTTTATTCCTCTCGCAAGCGCGATGCAGCGACGCCGGAGGGGGGAGGGAATGCAGTTTCAAAAACAGTCAGCTGCAGCCGTGTAGTACATCCATGATCCAGGGTGTTCCACAGGCATACGCCGGTAACACGGTTCGTTTAAGTATAAAATAATTTCAACTGAGACTCAATTCAATTTGTCATTTCACTTTTAATCTTGCAACTATTACCCCCCCCTCCCAGTGCATTGCACCAGCTGTTTTCGCGCGAATGGGTCTGAACAGATGATTGGCTCTGCCAAACTCATGTACACTGAAAATATGTCCCGCGATATGTCGGAGAATAACATCCTGACGCTGTGAACCGTATTAGCTAATTATCCGGCGCAGGCGATATTGTTTTCATTTTTTACAGATACGCGTACACGCAACTACTTACCACCCGCATCTGTATAATCGGTATACAAAGTTATGATACCGCGGGTTGATCGAGATTAACAAAAACAGTCGCTGGAAAAATTAATCCTGTACATAGAATGACATTAAAATAATTTAATCCTGCCTCTTGTAGCCAAATCCCGTAAATTACAGATTTTTATACGGTGAGATAGCTGCGCGAAATTGGTTATACGCGATATTAAAATACATATGACACGACTTGAATTATCTATAATCCCGTGAATAGAATAAAAAAAAGATTCCGTAGAATGAGACCGAAATAAATATGAAATTCATATTTTTCTTTGAAGAGATGATGATTTTACAATTTATGTAAAAATTTGAAACGTGTAAACACGTGATCGTCATAAACTACCTGTTTGGTGGCACGTGGCAATGACTTCGCGGTTACTCAGTTGTACGCCCGGAGATCAGTGACATCGGTAGGGAATTTTATCAACTACGTGATTTTGAACTGAAAAAAGTTTACTTGTGCCACTGAGATATGTTACGGTTCGGTCTTTATCGCCTGTGATGATTAAAAACCAATAGATAACAGTCCAGCATTTCAGAATATTTATATTTTATAACAGAAAATTAAAATAAATATACTTTATTCTATAAATATATGAGATACATAGGTATGTGAGTTGACTTCATACCTCCTAAATCAAGCAAAGATCATAAATAAAACGTAACATTTCAAACAGATACATTCAACTTTTGCAAGAAAAGTAAGATGTGGAACGATGAGTTCAATCCTTGAAAATTTAATTCGACCAATCTCTTTCAGTGTACACATACTTACCCAAATAAGAATATTCAAAACTCAACAATCATGAAACATGAATTATTGCAAAACTGATAATTATGATTGTCCCAGCACAATTTAAGTGTGAGAGTTTGAGAAGCTAGACTGGAAAAAATCAATGAATGAAAATAAGAACTGCCGAATAAATGCCATTTAATACACAGGTTTATATAATACGCTGAATGAAAATTGTAGTGAGTAAGACCTCTAGTCTTCAGTTTGCATTTCAGGCGTTTTTTTTTTTAGGTAATGAACGTAAGTCGCCTTTTATGACAAATTTGATATTACAAAATTATATTTACATACTAACTGATAAGTTGCAATTTTTGTAAGTAGGCGTATTTATCAATAGAACTTAGGTGGATTAAAATATCGCAGCGTGAATTTCATTGATCTAATTTGACGATTGAACTATTCATAAGAGACAATTTTAGTCTGTAAGGTAAATTTCCTGAAAATCCTGAATATAAGTAGACCCCACATATGAGTCGAGGATGATTTTCAGGGATCATGTTAGCAACAAAAAACCGTTGACTTGTATTGGGAACAATATGGGAATTAAAACAGATATACGCTACCTTCGACTCATTATTAAATCATAAATTTCTTTTCTTTTATGAACAATAGCACTTTTGTCAAACCACTCTTTCAGCCCTTTTATCGGTAAGTTGTAGTCCTTGATGGGGTCCTGAGAAAAAATTTCTGCTTCTAAATGGTGATGCTAATTTTTTCCATGGGATTGGCATTGCTCTTTCGATTGTTTCAAACAATTTGGTGTAAGACATAGCAGCTGCTTACTTGAAAGAAGCGTTCAACATAGTGCAGCAGATAGATACCACAATCACTGGAATTAGACTGCTGTGGAACTTCAGGACACACTGCATTTGTCATGTTTAGGAAGAAAGTATCTTTTATACCAGTTTTAGCCAAGTATTCACAACTCAAGTATTCTTGCAGTGCTAATAAAACTTTGGTGTATCCTCCGAATCCGTGCAACGAATCAAAAATCAATATGCAAGGCCTGAAACATATTCTCAATGTATATTAATAGGCAACTCTTGGTGAAACTTTCATAGTGCTATTAGCAAATAATAATAAATGAGGTTGTTATTTCGTAAATCAACTTTTTGTGCAGGTGCGGAAAAGTACGCTCTGAAAACTCACAGTTTCCAGACTTCTTGCGTTGATTTACGAGCACTTTGTAACTTCCTTGTCATTGGAATTTCAGTTTTAGAGCTTCTTGTTTCCACCATACCATCATCTGCTGCTGATCGATGAACATCCACCTCGCCAGCAAGGCCAGGAAAGCAGATTATGGCCACAATCCAATGTGAGCTGAAATATTCATTTTCAACCTTGATTTTCCTGTTCATTCCACTCGTCCATTAAAATACTTGGTCTGTATTACGTTACAAACTAACTGAATTCATAAATACCGTTCATTAATTGGAATAATGATAAAGTCTTTTTCAAATATATTCACATCTTTCGTCCACTTTTGAACGCCGGAATGTCGTTTAGTAGCTCGGAGAAGTCGATTGTTTGCATCTGACACGTGCGAATGTGTCAATCTTTTATAGAAATGGGAAGAAAACACGTAAGTTCTCTTCTGATCCTCCTTTAACAAAACCTCCAGAGAGAGGTATTTCAGATAGAAGTCAATGATAACGTCATTTAGAAATTTATCTTTCCCAAGGCAAGCACAATCTCGGTCATTTATTGTAATCGCATCTCTGGCTGGTGCGGGAGGGTAAATTAATATTCTGCAAAAATATACTTTTTCTCAGCCAATGTCAAGATATTCAACTATTAAATTCTTCGAACCATGGCCCATGCATCCACTTAGCTATCGTATTGATTTATCACTTAACTACATAATTACAAATTTAAAATGAAAGAAGCCAGCACAGTTTGGTATTGATTTCATGTTTTCCTTATCAATCGAGCATTACTCATTTCCTTAACTCTAAAGGCTTTAAAATTTCAAACCACCATCACAGAAATATATTTACTACTTACGTTTGTATAGATCTATGTGCAGAATCGTCATTCTCAGAATCTTCGTTATTGGAATTTGCGATTGCTGATATTTTCGCCACAGATTCATTTGCATAACTTGGAAGTTGTTTAGGTGTTTTAATCTTATTAGCTATTGATTTCTCAACTGATGATGGTGTCTGTAGAGACAATGTTATATGATTTTGCGACTCTTTGAAGGATGATTGCAGTTTACTGGTCACAGAATTTTTGACTCTTGATGCATACTTTTTGGTCGTTTGCAGTGATTTTTTTATCGGTTTCCAAATCTGTGTAGATGACAAAAGTAAAACTGAATCATGATATTTATAGACAGATTGTAGAAATTTTGAATAGGTGTGAAATATTGAAACTAATTACCTTTGCAGGTAATGCATATCCAAGAATGGTTTTGGTATCCGAAAAATTCAACACAAGTAAGGCATTATTTGGTGTAAATAAGGACTCCAATATCAATTTTGTTTCCTTGGTTACTTTTTGAAGTAGGAGTATTATCCGTCGACATCTGTCATCTGGCACAATAAAAAGAATTCTACCAGTCAGTATTAACAATGAGACAGTGGTACACACTTTCATTATCAGAGATGGAAAAAATCTACCTTTGGCAACTGAATTGTAATAAGGACCTTTTGGATCTTTCATCCCCAACTCTTCACGAACAATAGGCCCTGCTTTTGACGAAGCCCAAAAAATCAGAGACGGTATAGTTTCACCAGAATAGAAAAGTACTTTTAAAAGATATTCGAATTTAATATTTAGCATAATAATGGTCGTACCTGTTAAATGAAAAGAAATATTTATTAATTTATCGAAAATGCAGCCAATGATGTGTTCATTCGAATTAAAGTGTACTCACTGTCATTGGGAAGTGGAACTCGCATTTCCATCCCTTTTTGCGATATAATTACTGTTTCATTGGGACCGTAATGATAAGATCCTATGAACACTCTTTTACACATCAGAGATACGGAAGGTACCTGATTTGAATCATCTGTCATGTTTTCAATTTCAGACTTCACGCTTTCATCTGTAAATGAATTAGAGAAATGAAATTCTCTTAGTCTTGCGATTTTATTACCTATTGTGAACAAATTTAAAGGGGAAAACGAAATAAAGAATATTGACTGTGTAAAATTTGATCAATTTCGTTACCCGCTTTTCTTTCTAGGCATGTCAGTGAACTTGAAATTTAACCTACAGTACGTTTTTAGGGTATACACATTAAGTACCTTCAACATTTTCATTGTTGCCAAATTTGTGGTTGCTACCACTACAAATAGAATCACATGTACTGTTTACTTCCTTTTTTGGCATTAATTTTATTCTAGTATTTTCTTTGGCATTCACAACTTTGAGTGATGTGAAATTACTTTTACATAGATTGTGTGTTGGAAATATCTCATCGTTCGATGAATCTGTTGAGGTATCTGAAAAAAAGTTCATCATAGATTAAATTAGGCTTGATTAATGTGTATCGTAGTTAATATTATTTTGACATATTTTCATCACTCTTCGTTACTTTACTACTTTCACGAGGTCCAGATCAATTCTTACATACTTCACTACTTTACCTGACTCATCGATAAGATCTGTGTTGACTGTGAACTGTTGATAATCTTGTTTTCTGTCTCTCTTGTAAGCTTTCGATTCATTTCGTTCAGATTTCAGAGACTGGTTGTCTTCATTATTATTTGAATAAAATTGCTGCGGAAATATTGAAGTCATAATAAAGCTACATTGTTATACTTCATTGAATAGCATTAGAAAGTTGAGTTCATTTTTTTAACTATTAATAATATACAATATCCTGGTATTAGCATATAGAAAGATATCAGCATCTAGGTATAAAAATGAATGCACATACAACTTTTTTTCCAATTGGTAAGTTTGCAAAAGAGTATCTTTTTAATTTGATTTTGATTTTTTAGATAAAGATTATGAAATACCGTTCATGTCATTAGTCAAGCAGTCTTCTACACGGGTCTGGGCACTCCTATCCCCTTACTATGGAACAGTGCATAACGATTTTAAAGCCTGTGTTTCTTAGATTGTGCACCAAAGACCAGTGTGCTGCAATCTCAGAAGCTGGTGTGCTACAATGTGCAACAAAGAAGAATAACAGGGCAGTACGCCTCCCCCTCACTAGCGCTAGTGACAAAAATATACAACATCGGTTTTACTTTCGTCACGGTTTTAGAGACGTAGTGCCCAGACCTTTGTAGATAATCGTGGTTGAGCTTGTAAGATTTTGTCTCTTGATCGTCAAGCCATCGTTTCAGCCTACCTTATGAGTTTTCTTGAAACAGTTGAGGTTTTCTTCAAACTCACTGTAAAACATGAATGACTCAGAATAAGCATTTTTCTCAGGTAACTTTCATCCTGTTGTGCTCTACAATACTAGCTAAAAGAGTATGCGATCACCGTACCATTGATTACCACAAAAATATTACAGATTATAGAAAATAATCCTTTGCCGACAATGTACTCGCCTAGATACATGAGTAGTAGAATTTTGATTTGTGCTTTCTTGACTGCACCCTTGATCAGAGTTCAAATAATTTCCTGGCTGTGAATCTTCAACTATGTAGTCCAAATCCACTGACTTGTCTTTTACAAGATAAATTTTCGAAGGCCTATTCGGTGATATATCCATCTGAATAAGTTATGGAAGATACGTTCAGAGAATTGAAGTTTACAAGAATGTTTCTACAGCGAAATAAGCTACCTTAATTAGCAGATCCAGCATAGTGCAATCTTTATCGTGTATACTAAGAGTAACTAATGTTTGCGTTTTCCTTCGTGAAATCAGTAAGACTTTAACTGTGGTATCGTCAACTTCACGATTGACAATGTGCGAGTCGGGATTGGACACTATTTGCAGTGATTTGACTATTCCGCAGTTGGAATCGATTTCCATTTCGTTTTTTAGTGGGTTTGTGTTTGATGACTCGATTCAATATTAATTTGCTCTATACGCATTTGCATTAACTGTCATGTGAACACTACCCTTCAATCAGTTTCATGCACGGTGTTATATCGTGAAGACGGTTAATCAGGATTTGTTTACTTCTGCTACAAGTTGAAGTTTGCTGCAGGCAATGCGTGCGAAAAGTTTCTCTCTGGTATAACACGATGTTGTAGCGTTCAACAACAGGACATAAATTTTTCCAACTAATTTCTGGCCTCACTGTAGCAGACTGTAGCTCAGTAGATAATACAGAACGTGGTTACCATGGCGAAGTGCCGCTGTAGTGGTCGTAACGACATAAATCACAAATATATTAACAAATGATGATGCAGCAAGAATAATTAAGAGGAAAATTGACTGCGAAATTTTCATTGTTTTTCATTGTATGTACAAGCGCTTCTCCGTACGCAACGAATTAAGCAATCGCGTCATTCTGACACAATAATACTCAATTAATTGGTTAGCTGAAACAGACAAAATGTTTAGTTGCCTCGAACATAAAAAAAAGGTTTGGTTAGCTGAAACAAACAAAAGGTTGGATTAGCGGAAACAGGCAAAAGATTTGATTATCTGAAAGAGACAAAATATTTGGTTCACTGAAACAGATAATAGGTTTAGTTAGTTAAAACACACTAGGATTGGTTGGTTGAAACAGACATAAAGTTTGATTGCCTGGAACAGAAAAATGGTTTGATTAGGTGAAACAGAAAACGGACTGGATGGCTGAAACAGACAGAAGGTTTGATTGGCTGAAACAGACAAGAGGTTTGATAGGCTGAAACAAACAAAAGGTTCCATTACCTGAAACAGACGAAATTACGATTAGCACAATATGACAAACGTACGTGCACCGACGAAAACTATGTCGAACCCAACGTCAACATTGCGAAAACAGTCTTCTACTCCATCATATGACTGAAGAAAATATTATACATTTTTTCAATAAAAATAAATTTTCTACCTGGAACTATTGAAATAAATACGTTTGGGTGAAGACTCAATGTTTGTCGATAAACTTGTATAAAAAAATTTTCCGTTGCCCTGAAACAAGAGCCAAGACAATCACTAAAAAAAAATATATACTTTTGTACACCTTTGATACGTTTTATACATACTTATGATAAGGTTCTTTATTATCACTATACACTCCGCAATTTTTATCCTCGTGAATTGGCCGCCGGCCTGACAATGCCGCGTCTTCTCTCAGAACCAAAAAGTATTAAGTCAACGCGCAACAGGCGCGATGAATTGAAACTTGAAAACTCGATTGATGGTAAAAAAAAAGTGATTGAAAAGTTACAGGCTTAACACATCGACAGTACTTCATACTTTTTTATACATCGTTTACGAAATCGCTAAGCAAAAGGCGCGATCGTTCGATTAGCATTATCAGGGTGGCGACAATTTTGCTCAAGTATAATATTCCTTCCTTGACTTTTCCTTGACTTTTCCCGTCAAAAAATTTAGAAGTCCCCGACGTTTACCCACGAAACTTAGATAATTATGGGCAGCCTTTACAGCCAAAAAATCCAGAAGTTGTGCACCTTAAATATATAAATTTGGATCTAATAAACACAGCTTTGCTTCGTTTCACACGAATGATTAGAAATTGAACAATACCATTTCCGACGGTTAGCTCAGTTGTATTTACGAAGAATTGCTGGAGTTTGAAAGCAATTTATAAAAAAGTGCGTTCTTCCCGACGGTCCATCATAATTCCCTGATTTTGCCCGATGGAAAAAATTCCCCGACTATTCCCGGTTTCCCCGGTGTTCCCGATCTGTTGCCACCCTGATTATCAATCATCGAGCAAATGACGCGTCCGATTTCCGTGATTAATCTACGCGCAAAAAGGCGCGACCAATTAACCTGTCAAAAACCTTAAATATCTAGGACCTGTCGCAAAATTTGGTAGAAACCCAATCCGCATCTGCGTCTTTTTGCATCCGACACATTGCGATGCGAATTGTTCTTCTGAGATGCGAGTCAAGTCCGGGAGGGAGGTTGGAGGACATGCATTATTGTGTGGCGTGGCGGTCGGCGGTCCTCTTCGACGCGAAGTCTTCGAGCTCAGCATCTCTCCCCATCCAGCGTACCACGGAACGCGATAGATGGTCCAGAGATGCGTTTTGCCCATTCAGACGATCACAGAGATCAATTGATTGGTTTCGTTATCGATGCTGACTGAGTAATTAAATTGAATAACGACTGGAAAATGATTGCAGAGCGACAAAAAATGGGTAATTGAACTTCGTTAAAATTGGAAATCTCACTAATAGTTTGGACACTCTTATACCGAGTATTTCACGTGCTTCTGGAGGAAAATTACTGTGATCGTTTGACGCTGTGGATTACAAAAGTTAGTAACATCGCGGTACGTCGCGACCTTCCTACCCTTGCCTGATTCCCAACGGAACCACCCAACGGAAATGTTGAAAAGAGATTCACACGCACATCTACATTAAACCCCACGACGGATATCAAAACGACCACCTACCTACCCGATTACCTATATTCGCTCTAAACGATTCTCCATTCTTTCCAACACACATCATTCTTCCTCATTTGCGCCGTGGTCACTGTGACTTACTTTTTCATTAGTTATCTGTCGGGAGAAAAATGTTTTTGTACCGTAAGTCAGCGAAAGTACTATTTTAGTGATTGCTGGCTGACTACCGGTACATCAACCTTTTGTAAGACGGATTAAAGACATCCTGTATGCTAATCAGCATTTTTCTAAGCGGGCTAAGCCTGTGGTTGTACGACAGTTGCAGAGTATTAAAAAATTGAAAATGATTCAAAATATATCATGCAAGTTGAATATGTTACGTTCTTTCAGACTTTGAAATGTTATTGATTAAACAATCATTGGAATATGTTTAAGCCTCAGGTGTATCCACCACTTAAACGACGTCATTTGAAAATTCAAACACAGGTAGGTACTTATATTTGTAGCTAAACATACATGTTTTCGCGAACACCGAGTAAGTGATGGTAACCTGCCGCGATGCTCATTCCACTTTCAGCAACGTGCAAAATTTCTAACATTGAGTCACTATGGTAGAATAGGTCTACTGCACAAAAAGAAAAAACGATTCAACTTGAAGTCAAGCATCGTTGCGATCATGAATGAGCCTATCCATGCATCTAAGAAATCGCAGATTCGTGTAACAGTGTTACCGCCACGCCACGGGATGGAGGAGTCCCAGGGAAATACCCGTAACCTAACACATGCAAACTCACCAATGTTGCTGAGTAATGGAGAAGTTACTCGGATGTCTCTGCTTAACTCTGAAAAAGCGAAAAACGAAGCTCAAATTAATTTAGCAAACTGGTTTATTAGTTCTCAGATAAATTGTTGTTGTTGTCTATTTTTATATATATTCAACACATGCTACGCAATGACAAAAGTTAGGTTTCAAATGTACCATACTGAATTATCAAACAATAATTAAAATAAATTTTCTCACCTCCTCCGGGTTGCTCCGCACTTTGCATGTATGTGTAGTACTTCTTGTAGCATCTCAGGTTGTATGGTGGTTGGACACACTTTTCACACTGCAATAAGAATATGATAAAATGTTACTCGCACAATGTACTTGGATCAGATTTTATGTCACTACAAATTGTCTGTGTCAAAATAAGTTATTTGCATGATATTTCAGTGATTTCTGATTCATTTATAAATGATCTGCAGAAATAAATACTAGGGGTCTAACAAAACAAGAACAGATACTGAAAAAATGCCTAAAATTAGTGACCAGCTAAAATTATTTACTGTCAAAAGGGACATGGTAATTAAAAATCATATCGAATATGTACCTTTCACTTCTATTCACTGCCTAGCATGTGGTTTAATTTTTAGTTTCTTGTCAGATATCGATTGATTGGGTTACATTATTTGGATCATCACTTAATGTGGTCGATAGTGCTACAATGTAGTGTGCCCCTGTAAACACATAAGAAATAACATTTTATTAGTATTTGTTTTGCAGAAATAATATATAAGGCGTTGAAAAATTACTATTATTTTTTTTTAACATAATGAAAAACTGAAAACCTATTAATTTCAATTGACTGACAAATCTTTTGAATTTAAAATAACCCAAAAGTATAATCTAGAACGATTTCAAATGTGTACCTGTTCTCTAGTCTTCTACAGAATTACGGCCTGTTCAGCTTCTGCATTTAGTTTTCCAACATTGTATTACCGGGGTCACTTAATGCGGATACTCGCAAGCCTCGATCATTTATGCAGTAGTTCAATTCTGTAATCAGGTGAAAAATTTTGTCAATATTTGATCTAATTCAACAACCATTTACTCAACTTTTAAACACGTGTAATTTTGGTTTTATGCCAAACTTTGGAAAATCATATCCCTCACATAAAAAAGTGCGAAATGATTGGGATTGTTTTATACCTGTTGTTTATATGCAATAAATTCATCAGTTCTGCTACCCACTGATGTCTTCCAAGATTTATTGACAGGAACTTTCGATCTATGTAATCACTAACGGCAATCAACATTGTTGCAGTTTCTTTCTGCAATCAGATAAGATAACACAATATTTTGTTAGTACTTAATGTAACTTTAATAACAATTTCAATAGTATTCAAAATTCCCCATAGTTGTCCAAAACATGACAGGTTTGAGGAATCAATAACAGTTGACGATTTAGATTCACTCGAACTTTCGAAACGATAGTAACACCGTGATGCGTTAGCTTTTGTTACATGGTAATAAAGAATTACAAAATCGAGGATCCGTCTACCGCTTGATATTCAGAAAAAAAAATTCGGAAACAGATGCAACCACTTACAGTTTTTTGTTACGTAAGAAACGACACCAAAATTCACTACGCAGTAACATTCATTTCATTTCACAAACGTGTGTAAGAGACGCGATCCGCGAACCGAAATCACAGACAACTCGCACGAAGGTCACCTCTCGCAAGGCCCGAGTTTTCAGAATGTTAGAAAGAAAACCACAACGGAAGATTATCGGAGCATTTTCTTGCCACAAAACGTTTGCAACGAGTCAAAAGTCTGCCCAAGAGCAATTTCAATTTGTCAATAACCTGTTCAACGGGTTTTGGAAAGCTAAATTCTAAAAATCTGCAGCAGAATAATTCAACTCGATTTCAAGCCCATTCCCATTCTTCGTGTCGTAGCTGGTTGCCTAAATGGACTGAGTTAAACTTGCTATCAATGCAACGACGCACTTACCGAAAGTCAGCCGCACAAACAATAACAAACGACACTCGACGCAGACAGTCGCGAATCGAAATCGCTAAAACTTGAAGTTGCACACTAGAATGAAACTTTGAAACACGAAACTTACCTTTGATGTCGCAGGCTGATTTTCAGTAACTCCGCTCTTTCATGGGCCATACGCTGCATGCCGTTTGTATATTATTCGCAATCACTTTCGTGGGAATACACTGATCGAATAACCTCACACAGCCTTCTTTTTTCACCATAACGTATCAGTGCTTGGCCACGTCCCGAATAAGTACAAAGCCTGTAAATGGCAATCTGAATTCTTGACTTACTGCTTGTACAGCTTCACTACGGCTGCTCGGAACCGACTGACGCGTGCTGCGCTCGGAGACAAGCCCAACCGGTCGAAACATTACTGTTGCACGCGGCCTTCGGCGACAATTGAAGTTTTCTGGTAACTTCCGGCCGAATAAAATACAATCGACTGAAGATACATTCTGTCAACGTAAAATATCCGCAAACCTAAAGGAAATATAAGAAAAGTCTCCGTCCTCCTCTTCTGTCGATGCATGAACATAGTACTGAAACAACAAAATAACATCGCTGATTACGTGTTTGTACATCACTATGTATACGAATGTAGATTTGGAAATGGTCGTATTTTGATAGGAAGATTTTATATCAACCGTATGTGCATTCACCTTCCAGGCGTCTCGAAAACCAGTTCCAATAACCTATTCCGTGTCAGAGAACGCTACTTAATCAAGAACACGTAAAACGCATGTTCATACATCTGAATTAGAGGGTATCATTATTGAGTTCTAACTTGTAATCACGTCACCATTGGAATCGTAAGCGTCATAATTATACTCGATTCCAAGCCCATTCGCAATTTTTGTGTTGTAGCTGGCACTTATCGCAAGTCAGCCGCACAAACAATAACAAACGATACACGATGCAGAGAGTCGAGAATCGAAATCGCTAAGATCTGAAGGTGCATTAAAGAATGAAAGTTTGAAACACAAAACTCCTCTTCCATTTCGCAGGCTGTTTTTATTTCAGTAACTTGGAACTTTCATGGGCCATACGCTGCATGCCGTTCGTCTATTATTCATTGTGAGTTTAGTGGAAATACACTGATCGAACAGCGTTACACAGCTGTTTTTTTTTTTAATCATAAGATATCGATGCTCGGCTATGTCCCGAATAGTCAAAGCTTGGAATGCTATGCGATCTGCGCATAACGCGGTAAGAGTTCAAAGAATTGCCAATTTCACGCGGGTCGGGCGTCAATAGGTTAAAATCTTCCGGTGACTTCTAGCCGAATAAAATACGTTGACTGAGTTATATTATGTATTATACGTATTAGACAAGCTCCATGGAATATGCTGCGAGCAAGTTATCAAAAGTTACAGCTGAGCAATGTAAGACTTCGTTCGTATTTTCATTACTGTTGGTCCTAAGCTCTTTTTGAGGTCTTTTCTGCGTTTCTGATGGTCCAATGAGTCTCACGAAAGGGTCATACAAATCGAATCCGAGACGAAATATTTTTTGCCCACAAATAAAAGTAAGGCTAACTTCCAACAATGGATCAAGAGTTACGTATAAAATACATGAAATTTACACAGAGTTTTTGAAAAGGTGGGGAAGATAGATCACAAATTTATAGCTACCAAGTTTCAGCTATTTATTCAATATGCCTTCATTCTAGTATAAGTGTTTGTGTGCCAGTGTGTTGTAATTTAACAAGTTACTAAATAGTCTAAAAGGGAAAGACAAAAAGAAATGCAAAAGTATGACGAAACATTACATAACAATGCTGATTATTATAACAGGACACAGGAGTGCGATGTACATTATCATAAGCAGGATATGAAAAATATTGTTAATATTTTATGCAACTTGGATTGAAATGTATAAATTATTGAACTTTCACATAATTTTTTGCATTTTGTCCGCAATTGGTCACACGAGGATTTATACGCCTTTTTTGGAATCCTTGAAGACCGATTAATCTAGAAACAGTCGTATGAATAGATTCAGGGATGAAAAGTTTTCTGCTTAAAAAATCGTGAAAAGAGTAATGCCAACCCGTTCGGATTTTTGTTAAAAATTTTGACGATTTTGAACAATCCTGGAATCGATTTTGTGATACACTACATCGACGTAACTTTACGAAAGGTATCGATTGCGAGCGATTCGAATGAGCCATAAGCTGCTTCATTTTGCTTTTTCATTTTCTTCATTTTTTCACATTCCCAATAAACACATCCAGATTTTTAAATTCTCCGAATAACAATGTAATTGAGATCTATTGACCTAATCATGTGAGTTCCAATGCGGGGCATTTTGCCGTTGCGTCGGTACCCATTCTTGTGAGCGTCTTTTTGCCGCCGACGGCGTGGCGCTGCCGTAGCGTCAATCCAGCGCCCGTGAAAATTCAGCCTAAGGAGGTTATGCTCAGTCGGTATAGAAGACTTGCAGTCAACTTGCTGCACGTGCATCTCGAGTAGAGCGTTAATAAGCGTAGGGAACAACCGTAATTTGTGAAGCGCCGTTTGTTAGATAAATAAACTGTTGCGTTGCACGATATTTGAACACTATTACTCAATTTGTTAGGTTGGGATTAAACCTTGTTTGCAGCTGAACGCTAGATTTGCGTAATCAGATCGTGAAGCGGCAACAGGAGAGGCTTTTTACTCATCACGCCGCTACCGCCAGTGAACTTTCCGACCGCCTCTCATACGTTGCTTACGTACGTACGAATATCACATATAGATATACGTAGTTTGACGTAACAGATCGCTTAATTCAATTCGCATCTAGTAACTACTCGCCAAGGCTTGACCCTTGTCGATCGCGAACCAGTATAATTCTTATCAGGGCGATATTGGATCTCACCGATCGTTAACGTCACTGTGTATCCTCACGTGAGGTCGTGAGAAAAAACGCTCCCTCCTTGCCTTGTTACGTAAAGCTATACGACCTTGCGTTTGTATCAAGTCCATATATACAGTGACTACCTACGCGCGCATGTAAATCAATTATACGATCCATGTGTAAAGAGTTGAGACGAAATATACATAGGTATGCGCGGCGTACGAACACAGAAAAGTTACTTCCAATTACTAGATGCGAATTTTCTCTACGAGTTAGTTTTCGCTTGCGAAACAGCTGATATCGAGGACAAAAAATGACACAAATCGCACGATAGACTAGCGTGAAAGATCAATGATAAATATCGATATATTTAATCTCAGAAGCCATATATATTATGTTCACTGCCAATAAACCATCATACGAGTCGTCTATTTTATTACCCATTGCACGCACACACGTATGATTTTCAGTCGGCCGTTGCCACCCGGCAAGTATTGTAGTTTTCAAATCAGCGAGCTGCCCTACTCGTATAACCAGAGATGATAAATGTGAATTCAAACAAACTTCTAAAAATTCTCTTGCTGCAGATATATCGAATGTATAGAGATCAGCAGTAACAGGTAAGATTCCGACCCCGATAACAGTAAACATGCGTAAAGTTGCGGAAAGAGAATTAAATAATAAATCAGTCTTATAGAGTTAAACCTGATGTAAGATGTTGAATGAATGAAAAAAAAAAGAAGAAAATGTGCCATTACGAGATATCTAATCAGATAGCGCGTCTTTCGAAATTTTTTATAAAATCCCGGGCGACGTAGAAGCGTCTTTTATCTGCGAGCTTTCACGCTAGGCTTTTTGTAAATACACGCGATGTCGGTGAAGCAAATCTCCAAATTCCAACAGGATTTTGAACTTTTCAGGTCTAGCTGCGTTCTTATCGCCACGTTCCTCCCTATCGATCGCAGCGGCAAGGAGTCACCGTGTAGGAGAGGGCGCTGTCGGTTGTCACGTTGAACACGGAACGGTGTCGGTAGAAGTGGTGGTGACCTTCCGTGTCCTCAGCTTCAGTCTGACACGAGCCACGGCCCCGTGAAAACGTCAATTCTCTCGTTCCCTGATTCATCGAGCTTCAACGGACCCGAAGAAACCCAAGGTAAATAAATCTCCGCTTCTGATCATTGTCGAGGAAACAATTCCCTCGCAATTACTGTTCTATTCATTGTAATGCACCGATACATTTCTCGATCGGAGTATCGGAGGAGAAGACGTCTTGATTTCTAACGCATTACCGTCCATCACCTCTCATTCATTCATCGGCGATTTAGAGAATATTTATTCGAGACGTTATTGGGCTGCCGCGAAAAGCGGCACGCCGATTCGCTTTTTACCAAACGCAGATACGCGCACGAACAGGAATCCGGATGTCTGACGGAAAATCACGTTGTCTTCCTCGTGTTGAATAACGACAATCTGAACTATTCGGCGGCCCTATCCGGCTGACGAAACCGACGGTCCATACACGTTGTCACATCCGTTTGGAAAGAATTTACCTGTTACTGCGATGTAATTCGATCATCTCGAATTCGTTTACGATTAGCCGGCATCTGCTTTGTGGTCACATTCAAGGTTTCCATTGATACAAGGTAGCCACTTGTGCAACCAATAAAACACTCTTTCAAACAAAAATACTTCTGGCTAAATAATACCAGCCACTAAACGGTACCATATTACGATATCTTCAGTCGACGCAATTGGTTTACATTATGCTGTGTATACACGAAAATTAGCTATGATGATTGTATTGTCGATGCATTTTGTTACGGGTGAATCGTTACGTAAAGTGTGATTTGCCACGTGCGAATTCAAAACAAAGAAAATGGGGACAGATACAAATTTAAATGCCATTATTTACCTTTTCGATGAATGTTACCACAAAGTTGCAGCACACACACTCAGCAGAATGGGGGTTCACTTATCATAGCCTCCATTTCGTGCCGTTCAGTGACCTTAACCAATTGTCGCCAAGGTCAACACCACTTAGAATTCAATATCAACTATCGATAGTAATATCTATGATGTATTTTTTTTTTTTCACCACGAGGCTTTTCTTATATCTCTAATAAGATTAGCTGCCAACAGTTTCTTATATGCGATGCTGAACGCTTTTAGCTCTTTATTCCATTTGTAATATCTACCATGGTTCTTCTCGTTATGTGCCAAGATATCGAAGACTAATTGTCTCATCGATGTGCCCTTAGTGGCCCTGTAATCTATTAACACCAATATGAAATTGAGTGTCAAGACCCATGCAAGTGCGCCTTATCTACACGTAAGGGAAACGTAATGGTTTCTTGGTGTGAGTGACATCAGCTACACTGATTAAATGTATAGTTACATAGATTTGTGTTCACAATAATTAAGTACTATGCTGGTGGAAGAGTAAAATTTCTCTACACGGCACACATTATGTTGTAGTTAGCGGACATTCGACACCCAGAAATGAATTCCTAGGAATCGATAACGCTGTTCAACACTAATTTATACTATGTATCAAATCTAAATATCGATAATCGGGAAACGAAAGGCCAAAATTATTACAGTGAAAAAAGATGCAGACAAATTGAATAATTTAATTTGGGAATGAATTGGTGTATGGAAACCTGTATTGAAATGCGTTAAATGATATCTGTATATAAACGAAATTTGACGAGGCGTATAGCAAACGTGCTACACTGTTAATAAAAGAGGTAATCTTGTTAACCCTATTAACTCAAAAGTCTTCTTCTGTGTTGAAGTTTATTCAAGAATACAAATCTGTCGAGAGTTCAAATGACTTGATCCTGTACAAACGTGATAGGCAATAAAATCAATCCAGTATAACACGACACATTATTGTGCAAGGTTGTTGAAAGTATTGCATACAGTTATAAATACACTATCATTTTTCTGTACAAAGTGGGCAAAAATTATACTGACGTTATTACGATCAAGGAAATTATGCATATAACAATTTTATCGTGAATTGCCAAGACAAAAATGCTTTTATCAATTCCGCGTGCAACTGATATGTTGGTATGTAAGAGTGATAACCGATAATCTCAAAGTTACTTTCAAGAAGCTGAACAGGTCACATATTTAATGCAGGGATTGATACAACTTATCTTGGTCACATATATATATATATATATGTATGTATGTATGTATGTATGTATGTATAATACCCCTACTCAGTTTTTATTTCTCTTGCAAGATTCGCAATCGCCATACAAGTACTTGCCCAAAAACAAGCAAATCCAAAGATCCAATAAAGCTAGATGCATTTTGACATCATTCAGCGATTTATGTGTGGCATCTCCATAACTTTGCGAATTCCAGCGGTGAATTTCTTAGGACAGGTTTTGACCTAGCTCACGTTGCGACGCAGTTTGCTGCAAAAATAATGTAGGATCCACACAGGAACAAGTTCTCCGAGTACTTTATCGTTGTAATAAAAACGTTGATTTACAATTCGACTTACCGTAAGATAATCATGTCTAAATGTACCAGATTCGATGAACACTTTTACAAAGCTTAATTTTTGACAGCGCAAGCTGTAACCTCTGTTTTCGGAGTCCCTGTCAGCGGCAGTCGGCCTCATGATTACCAATATACCAAAAATTGAATGCACGGTCGTTTCCTTTTAAGGAATCCTCTCGGTATGATATAATTACAATCAGCCCAAAGCTTGAAAATGTTCTTCTTTTATTTCCTGCTAACGTCATATAACAAGTCTGAGATTAGGCAGTCACAAGCTTCTTCCTGTACCGTTATTACAATCCACAACACACCAGTGAAATCCAGTCAATTTGCTATATGCATAGTAAGAGACTCAATCCTGAGGCCATCTAGAGGCCGACCGAATCAAGAGACGAAATCCTGACGACGTGCTATTTTACAGTAGATATTAGAAATCTAACGAATGTAAATTTTGAAGAATTCGCGAATGAGAATGTGAATATAGATTTTTATCCATTCATAGCACCATTTCTCTATGGCTAAAAATTGACAACTGATTGACTGACAGGTACACTGTTCAAGTCACTTCGTGGTTTGCATCTTATTCCGGAAATTGCCGAGCTGATCCGAACTAAACCGATTGTTTGATTATTCAACGATAAATTGATAACAGAAACAAATTATTTCGAGGTTAGAGTGTGATTCAAACGTGACGACAAACTTTTATAACAAATGTTCAGTATCGATATAATGTTTTTTGTCTTATTTAATATTATTTTCACAATTTTTACAATCAAAATATGAAGTATTTGTGACAATTACATTCTAAAAATATTCGTAAAATTTTTGCAAATGCGAATGCGAATGCGAATGCGAACGCGAATATTCGTTACATCACTAGTAGATGCAGCGTGATATAGTAACAATTAACTCTATCACATAGGGTTTGTAGGCGCACCGCCATAATCTAGGTCAATTTCCGCCGGCAGTATTTTCTTATGCGAATGCCATTGCCTCCTTGTTATCGAGGCTAAATTTAAACTGACGTATTTAATTTCAAGATCACCAATTCACATCTAGCAACGATACTCAGATTTTCGGCGCGGCATTAAGATTTTTCTTTAATTCGGTGATTCGGAGTGGTTCGATGTTTTTCTCTTCTTCTGTGTATGCTCATTTTCAAATCTGATGAAAAAAATTTTTAAAAAACGCGACGTTGCCAAAACAAATAAAGTTCACGTGCTGAGTACGTGACCGCGAAATACACGAACCCTACTCCACTTGGGTTTGAAATTAAGAAAATTGAAAACTGGAGAACAAACGTACGGATTTATTTCAATTTCTGGCGAATCTGTACGAGGTTGAAGTTAGTAATGCTATCGTAACGAAACATTGGGGAAAAATCACTATTTTCCTAATTTTACAATGATTTTTAAGGAACTAGACTAAGATTTCGAAGTATGAGTGTGTTTTGTTTTATTACGGTTTACTGATTTTCAGACAATTCGAAAATCGCGAAATAACGCTTCTTCCTCAGCATGAATCGTCGTTACGATAACCTTAATAACTCCAATACGATGAATCTGTCAGTTCCGAAATTTGTTGGTTTGAAGAAAGAATCTTCGCACGACATTCCGCTCACCGTTATCATTTCAATCGATCGTACATTACATATGCGATGTAAAAAAGGAGGGTCGTGTGCCGCACGTGGAAGAACGATTAGAAAATACTGTCCTCGATGCACGATCGCCGACGACTGCGTGCCGCCGCGAGTAGATCAGCTGAAGATTCGCAATGAAATTATGTAAAAATATGCCGTGTTCCAATGACAGAGGTGTTCAAAGTGAAGACAGCTCAATGCCTGCAAGTGTGGTGGCGGCGGGGTGGACCTCCGGCCAAATTTCGGTGATGCTGATCGGTTATTTTTGCCATCCGAGCACCAGCTACGGCTCGGGTATATCGCACCCTGATCTACCAGCGCCGACGATTCTCTGTGCGAAGTTACCGCGACCCTCCTTTTGAAGATCGATGCGTCTCGTGTTGTATTGCAAGAAAAGCTTCCGGTCTGCGTTCACGCGATTGTCGTTTATCACCTGCCTTTGGAACACAACGCCAGTTCGTCATCGCGTTACATTCGTCGCACACTTCTCGCCTACTCGATATCCGAAGACCGATAGTTTATCATTAATTCGTGCTTCTACTTTGTTCACGCAGCGCACCGATATGGTCTGGAGTACCGACGACGATAAGGTATAATTTTTTCGTACCGTCTCCCTGGATTGATCATGGATAGTTTATTCTTATAGAGATGAACGCTTATGTATATATATATACATATTTTTTTTTTTTTAATTTTTTTACGATAACAATCATTCAATTACGCGGTTTTCAGTGTATTATACGTATATGTAGATGAGAGCATGATACAAATTAACTTTACGATGTAAATTTATATGTAGTACATTATACATGTACAATTGTATGTATAGGCAGATTGGAAAGTTTTTTTTTTCTTCTAGTTCAAAATCTTTTCTTTACGCTTGTTTGTGCAAGTCGGTACGCTGATTAAAAATTTTTGAAATTTTTTATATATTATAAATACATAGAGGCTTAGTATGCATTTATGTACAAAGCGGCACCTACTCTATGTAATCAGCTGTCCTGTAGCGCTTTTCATCCAACTTTTAGCAAACCCACTCTAACAATGAGTCTTGGTGTCATTTTTATGCTATTGGTCCAATGATACATTGCTAGATCAACGACAGCTCATTGTGAGTTAGGATGTACGTTTATATACATGTGCATGTGTAAAAATAAACCTTTAATATAATCGTTACAGCACCGGTGTAATGAACTAGCCTTGGGTAACGTGCCAATTAAATTGAACTATTCACACTGTTGTAGTAAATGTTTTGCTTTCATACACGGTATAAATTCACATCGATGTTTCTTATTGTCTAGCTTTTCTTTTTCCTTTTATGTCCCAGAATTGCCATGAACGGGTAAGGAGGTTTAAGAAGTATAAGAGGAGATAATTCAAATGTATCTATGTTTTGTAAAGCGGGATGATGTATATATTTAGCATTTACATCTGTCAGTGGATGAGAATTCGTTGTTTTGAAAACAATCTGATATTTATATAAATATGCCCGACATGCAAAAAACTCTGCAAATACAAAACTTCATTAAATAATTCACAACAGAGGTCATCTCAGTTTTATTAAAAAGAGGAGTTATGAAATTTAAACTCGTATGGCTTCATGTACGAACAGCACCATTGCATGATCGTTACATGGAAGCTGCTTGAAAACTCATCCACAATGCAATAATCAGCGATAGGTGCATTCGTTAGTACTGCCAGCTTGACCTGATTGTACACTCGCTACCATCTCATGTGGTTAGGTTGGCTAATTGCTACAGCACGTTGTTGCGGCAAAATTATGATTATAACACGTAAACACTATTTTTCAATTTTGCTACAGTGAAAGTAGTGTACATTTTTTTTTCTAAAAATATTTCCTTTTTCACACTTAGATGGCAGGAAAGCCAAATACCATTGCACTCAATGCGCAAAGTCATTTAGAGCACATGTGTGCCCTTGACATCGAGCCCCATGCTTCCTTCGTCCGTTTGTCTGGCATCATTTGTACCATCGGACCAGCATCCCGGTCTGTTGAAACTCTTGAGAAAATGATTGAAACTGGAATGAACATTGCTCGTATGAACTTCTCTCATGGATCCCATGAGTACCATGCTGAAACCATTGCTAATGTGAGACAGGCTCAGAAGAATGTTTCGGAACGCACCAAGACAAGTGTACCAGTAGGCATAGCTCTGGACACAAAGGGACCCGAAATACGTACTGGACTTTTGGAGGGTGTAAGTTAAGCAGGTTTTACACAGCCGTATGATTCAGAATTCCCCAACATTTTACCTATAATTATTACTCTAATTTTTGAATCCTTCATTCTTTAGGGTGGTTCTGCAGAAGTGGAACTCCAGAAAGGACAGACATTCAAATTCACCACCGACAAAGCTTACTTAGAAAAAGGGAATGCACAGATTGTGTGGGTTGACTATGAAAATATATCAAAAGTAGTCAAAGTTGGAAACCGCATCTTTGTTGACGACGGCTTGATCTCTCTTATTGCCACCCAAGTCAGTAAGTAATTGCGGAAATATTACTTTCTTCTAACCACATAAAGGCGAAAAACATTCCTTATCATTTTACAATGACTCATTCCTTCAGGCTCCAACCAGATTACGTGCACTGTTGAAAATGGCGGCAGTTTGGGCTCTCGTAAGGGAGTCAACTTACCAGGAGTTCCCGTTGACTTGCCAGCTGTCTCAGAGAAGGATAAGTCCGATCTTCAGTTTGGTGTTGATCAGGGAGTAGACATGATCTTCGCTTCATTCATCCGCGACGGAGCTGCACTAACAGAAATTCGTGGTATCCTCGGCGAAGCAGGGAAGAACATAAAGATTATTTCAAAAATCGAGAACCAGCAAGGCATGGTCAATCTGGATGAGATCATAGAGGCCTCCGACGGTATCATGGTGGCACGTGGTGACCTTGGTATCGAAATACCACCAGAGAAAGTATTCTTAGCACAGAAAAGCATGATCAGCAGGTGTAACAGGCAGGGAAAACCTGTAATTTGCGCCACTCAGATGTTGGAATCGATGATCAAGAAGCCCAGAGCAACTCGTGCTGAAACTTCAGATGTTGCAAATGCCATTCTGGACGGAGCAGACTGTGTCATGCTTTCAGGTAAAAGACATTCTCTCCAGTCTTGCGTAATAACTAGTTCGAATAGCAAATATGTCTCACCTTGCTCATTAAATTGATTCATTGTATAAAGCCACTTATGAACTTTAGTATACGTTATTTTGGATTTCAGGAGAGACAGCAAAGGGTGACTACCCTCTTGAATGTGTCCGGACCATGGCCAATATCTGTAAGGAGGCCGAAGCTGCAATCTGGCATAACCAGATTTTCGCTGATCTTTGCAGAAATGTATTACCACCCATCGACGCTACTCACTCGGTTGCAATTGCTTCTGTCGAAGCTTCCATCAAATGTCTAGCTTCTGCAATTATCGTCATCACTACCTCAGGACGCTCGGCACATTTAATCTCCAAGTACAGACCAAGGTGTCCAATTATTACTGTCACCAGGTTCGAACAAGTCGCGCGGCAAGGCCATCTGTATCGTGGTATTCTGCCACTTCACTACTCAGGTAAACAATTTTGTAAAGTGTATTTGAAATTCGATTTAACAAGTGCAGTATGTTAAAACGGCTAAAAATATTTTGTGATATTCTTAGATCAGTTGCAACATGACTCATCCAACTTATATCGTGATTTTTTATTTACACACATTGATGTTTTTGCAGAATCCCCACTTCCTGACTGGTTGAAGGATGTCGATGTGCGTGTACAGTACGGTCTGAACTTTGGCAAAGGTCGTGGCTTTATTCAGACCGGCGACACTGTCGTTGTTGTTACTGGTTGGAAACAGGGCTCTGGTTTCACGAATACCCTTCGTGTCGTGTACGTAGAACCGGAATTTACCAGCGAGAAACCAATTTGTGCCATTGAGAGTGACTCCGATTCCTATGAAGATATCACAATTTGATCCTCTGCATGAAACTTACCTATAATGGTTGTTGTTCCTTTATTATTGGTTCCAGAATTTTCGTGTTACCTGATTTACATGTTGTTAACGACCATTCGTTTTCAAATTATTCACTCATTCTTATTATTGAACCTGTATGTTACGACAGATTTTCTTCTACAACAGTATTGAATGTTTAATTTATCCCGATTTATCAAAGTATACCTCATAAATTTAAATGAAACAGTTGAAATAGTTTGACCATATTTATTTGTAAATTACGAGTACTTTTCGTATTAATACAGTTTCAAGTCTACCAGGAAGTGACGCCACTGATCGGGCAGTTATACAAAGTCTTTACTAGTATAGCTGTATTGTTATACTTAATTAACTGTTTTACCGCAAGATCCACGACATTGCATGCAAATTTATCCCGCTTATTACACTTCCTTTACCTTCCAGCTTTACCTATACTTGATCCTGTTGTCACTCTAATGGATTCTCTGCCTTTATATTGCGCAATTCTAATTTCAGCTAGTATTTTTTTTTTAATTTTGTCTTACAGGAAGGTGGACTAAGCATTTGATCATCGCAGAATTGGTCACTAGGTATCCTGTTGCCACGATTCGCGTTGGAGTTGAGATCCATCTGCTCCGGGAAGTTTCTTACTTCAATTACGTGTATCTGTCCGCATATGAGCAAATAACAGTGTCTTCGCACTTCGGATACCTGCTGCTACTATTACTACCACTACTACTTTTATTACTACCGGTGTTTATTTCGCGTACGCTAGATTTTGTAGTGAAAATCCGTACTGTAGTGGAACTACAAAAGTGACACGCACCTAGAATGTATATGTAACCAGCTGTGAACATAGAACTTATATTATAATTATAGTCTATGAATAAATTATTGCAATGAATCTACGATGCAAATAGATATGAAACAATTCGGATTTTAGCTTTCAATATCTTCTTTGTGAAAATTTGTTTTGTTTTATTCTTTAGTTATAATGTAATCACATGGTTCCAAAAAGTGAGTCTTTCAAAACCGTTAAATCCGTAATCAGTTAGTATGATTTGGATTTAAATATTATGAAGACTTGTTGCTAACAATGACATTTAACAGTACACAAAAACGACGTTATCACCAAGACTCCTCAAAGTCTTCAGACAAGTTTGGGATATTTCCTGGTGAAGCATAAACGATACGTATGCAATTTGTAAACCCTGAGCCTTGACGCCATCCGCTAACTATTACAACTGCATTTCCAACTTCCACAAATTTATGACTACGAGAGTAATTCATTGCATGTTGTATTCGGTAATCCATATCCTTACTCCAATCTGGATATGGTGGATCTGAAATATTAATGTCATATAAATACTATCGGCATAAATTACTGGTTGATCGATAATTGTTTTGGGAAAAGTGAAATATACAGTAACTCACTTCTGTAATGGATTGGGTGTACCCCAAAATATACTTGCAGCCAGCGTGCCACAATACCGTACCTAGTGATAGCAATGATGGGACAACGTGGACGATAAATAGACAGCATCATTGCCGAACGTCCAGTTGTTGTAGTAACAATTATCGCAGCTGCATTGCACTTCATAGATGTTTCGATGGCAGCGACAGCAATAGAATGCGTGGGATCGAGGGGTATCAGAGCCTTTTTTCACGAAATTACAAGTGCAAATAATAACAAAACTTGGAAGGATTCAATACATAGAGCGAGGGAAAGCAAACGTGTGATCAGGGATTCAACACTTTTATGAGATGAATTTTCTGGATTAAATAGACTAACTTTGTAACTGAGTTCTTCAAAATTCTGTCTCTGCCATCGGGCGCACTCGGCTTCTCTACAAGCGATATCAACGTTCTTAACAACTTTCACAGTTTCGTCAACACTCAGTGCTCCTGTTGCAAGAAATATGGAATCAACACCATCAAGAACTGCGCAGGAAATATCATTCATGTCTGTGTACGATGGTTCAGTTCCTTTTATGCGAACGGCTACGATAACTGGTTTGCCCACCTGTAGATGCAAACGTCAATGATGAACTGAGAAGACAAGGAATATCTATCTACTAATTATAGGAGTAGCAAATGAACATAATCAATTCGGCTTACTCTGTTACATTTTGAAATTATACATTTTTGTGCTAAAAACACTTTCTCAGGTCGGATATCTACTTCAATTCCAGCTCTATCAATCATGATTGCGTCTGCTACTGTTAGGATATCATCGAAAGCCTCAAGACCTTGATTACATGAGATTTTCGCCACAACACAAATGGGCCGTGTTCCTGATATAAGAGAATGCGGTCAGTGTATAAGGTACATACTGCGAATCCTAATGAATAAATGAAGACAATTATAATTCATTTACCAATTTGTTTTATTCTGTCTTTGACAGCGCATATCATTTGTCCATTTCGCACGTGAGACACTATCAAAAGATCACATTCAAAGTCCAGGGCTAGACCAATGTCGGCATCATCTTGCCCGGACACTTGAGGTATCTCTGGAATTCCATCGACTAATTGCACCAGCTTCTCATTCCTGACAATTCCACCTTTCGCTACTTTGCACGTTACAGTACACTCCACTGCAATGGTAAATATTAATGTAACGTGATTATCATCAACCAATACATCTTTAATCGACACTGAATTAACTTCTAAGATTACAAACCTACACAAGTAGTTTCTAAGATAACTGCACCTCGATCGATGTAAATTTTATCACCGACCTTACAAAATCTAGGCAGATCGGGATAAGACACCCAGAAACACTTGTCACAACCAGTTCGTTTCATATTATCCTCGACTAGCAATTTCACAAAATTGCCTTCTTTGAATTCTGCATATCCCTGTAATAGTCAATGCTTCTCTAATTTTAAGTATAATTAGGACCCGTTAGAGGGGGTCGATTACTCTTTATGCACTAGGGACACTTTGAAAATATCCAATAATATACAAATCTTCACCATCGAGTCTTCCGCTCCATTAAAAAGCCCTGTACGTATTTCAGGTCCACGTAAATCCATTGCAACAGCTAAGGGAAATACTTCGCGACGACACCGATGAATTCTGTTTCCAGCTTCTCTGATAGATTGTACACTTACAGCATGCCACGTATGTTCTTTGTGCGACATGTTCATTCTCACCATGTCAGCCCCCGACAAAACAATATCAGTTATTCCCATTGGATGGGAATTTTTCTCTCCTAACGCAAGTAGAGTGGAATATCGGTACAGGTATGAGTTGGAACTGTTACAACTGTTTCGACTACAGATTTACGAAAATTACCTAGAGTTACCATTATTCCTGTTAGTCTGGCGATCTTTGGATCACTGTTCACATTCAAAAGCATTTCATGGTCTATACGTGTTTTCTGATAAGCTGCGCCAAGTTGGTTGTCAGGGATAAATTGATCTTCCAATCGCATCATCTGCATATAGCAAGTGAATACATAAACTCGTACTGTTGTGCATTTTATAAGAGAATACTGGTAACACATTACCCATGGCATGCGTTTGCACAGGCTCTTTGGTTTGAGAGCTACGTTTCTGTCACTTGAACACATTGTGAGAAATTATTTGCGCACAACTTTCGTTTCCAAATTATGTTACTTTGATTTTGATGAGGATTTACTTTTAATGACAAAATGATTGACTTGAAAATTTTGGGTTTTGTGTCAGAAAAATTTTGTATGTGAAATTATCTACTATTTGTGACTCTTTTGTTTTGCTTTGACATTGCGATTCCAGGCTGACTCTGATGTCTATCTTTTTGACTTTGCCTAAAATGCAAATTCAGAAAATTCTTCTTAGTTGAAAAACTTCAAGGCGCAAAATTATTGTTAAATTTTTACGACGAATGAATTCCACAACCGAGGAGAATAGTTTACATGTAAAAGTCTTTATTATGTTGATGATAAGTATACAGTCCTAATTACTTGGAACAGTTTACAGTAAATTTAAAAAATGTTAATACAAAAACTTAAACAACTTGAATGGAAGCTTAGTCGGAGTTGGAATCCGAATCGGATATGTATATCGGTTTACTCAAAGCTTTCTGACTTTTTGGAAAATGAGCAGCTATGCTTGTCTGCTTTGCGGGCTGCATCTGTTGAAAAGATACGTGTTATGACAAATGCAATTCATGTTAAAGCACATTTTAAAATTGCAGATCTCAATGACTCAGAATGAAATCTTTCAGGAATAATGAAACTCACAGCACTCTCTGTCAGCTTTGTCTTTGTTGCTCTAGTAGATTTTGTCGGACTGTCAATAAGCACAGTTTTACTAGCTGATATACTTGCAGGAGCTTTTGCCCTGCCCCTCCCAGAAGCAGCACCTACCCGACCTCTTGCTCGTCTTCCCCTACCTCTTCCTCTGACAGCATTGTCTTCATTACTTTTGGTAGCACAGTCATCTTCTGCTGTATCATCGACATCTAAATTAGCAGCTGGCTGACGAACCCGACGAGTTGAAGAATTCAGGAAGTCACGTACCTATCATCAGGTACATTGCATTAAAAATGAGTAAACATAATCCTTGTGATTTGTTTCTTCGACCACGCCAGATATATTTTATTGCATTTGCTAGGAAATTATTCACAGATAATGGACACAATCTTTCCTCAAATTGAAAATCAGTCATCAAAAATCCAACCTGGTTTTCTTCATTTTCATTTGTGTTGTCCCTTTCGTTTTGAAATTCTTGAATTACATCTGCTATTTCTTCACGGGTTTCTAACTCTTTACTGCTTATATATTCAAGAGTTTTTTTCATCTGATGCCTGTAAAAAGTATTCATGCATCAGTTTAACAATTCGAATGTGGATAACAAAGAATCCCATAACTTTTTCCCTTATTTCTTTAATGTACAGAAGTAAATCCTTTTCTGCCTGACTCGATACAAAGATAGTTCTCTCGTTTCACAAACATATTTGATCATCACCATTTCTTTTTCTCAACTCACTCAATTATATCATCGAATGCATTCGAGTCTCCTTTATCTACAAACTGGGACAAGGCTTCATTGAGACCAGTCAGAGACAATACAGTTAATTTGTGTTTTTTATTTCCTGCTGCAAAATACTTTCGTATTCCTCCTTGAACTGTTTTGTTCCATTCAGGCTCGTCCTGAGAACATTTTTTTCAATTAGGAATTGGCCAATCATTTTATTTGTCAGTATTTGACATATGTGATATTATTTTGCAGTTTACCTCATCACATCCTAGAGCTTCTTCCATAATAGCATCAGTATCATCATCACAATCATCAAAGTCTACTTTCTTGGCCCATCCACTTTTTTTTTTGCGCAGACGAATAATCTCACCTGAATTAGCAACTTGATCAACATACTTTTGCTCTAATCTATGTACAAGAAACAATAAACAATATCTGTAGATGGTTAGTAATTTGGAGTTTGAATAAGGCCAGAAATATGCCAGACACATGTTGGGTCTCTGAAAACAGAGGGTACTGAAAATTACTTCACCTAAACGTATCGAACTTCTGCTCCTCCTCTGTATAAAATACACGAAGTCGCAGTAGGGGTAGTGTTGGTTGACGTGGATCTCCTGTGACAAGGAAATTTTTAAATTTAATTTAATATTCATTTTAATGTAAGCTTGGTGAACATTTAATAAAAAGTATGTTTCACTTACTAGATAGCTGGGCTGCCGCTGTTTGCATCATAACATTTTCGATATAATTGTCAACATAGTATTCGATTGTATTACAAAGTTTTTCCAACGGTTGAATTTTTATGTCATTGTTGTCATCAACATTTATTGTATCAAAGACAAATGGCCTCACTGTTTTCAACTTGTGTTTCTGTAGTTGAAAACCTGTCTTGTAAACTTTCAAAATGCCTATGTGTTTGGGAACAGCTTCACCTTGGCATAGCGAAGTTGCAACAGGACTTCCTACAATTATATTTTGAATTATTAAATGCGAATAATCAAACAAAATAATAAGGCCATTCTCAAGTTTATTTGCTTTACAAAACACAAGAACAACAAATATACCAGGCTGACAAATGTGGTAGTGTTTTTTTCCAACTTGCTCTGTTTCGATACGACATTCGTGCTCGTGTCCCCACAATACGAAATCAAAAAAATTTGGTAAATCTTCTTCTGGGACAAACGCATTTTCTGCGTGCTTAGCACGATTTTGATGGAGTACAAATATGTTGAAGCAATCATCGATTTCATTGGTACGAAGCGTGTGCACCTAATAAAGAATTCAGTCATTACGATCACTGTACATAAATAAAGTTGGACAAAAATAGATATGGAAGATAATTATGGCAACGATTACTGCCGTTACTCACTTTTCCATCTCTCATGAGCCTTGAAAGTCTTTGATCCTTGATGTAGCTGAGGCCATACAAAGCTAGATTGGTACATCCTTTTCTGAATAACAAAGGGGCTAGTTGGACTTCGTTCAGATTCGTCCATTTACCAAAATAGTTGACCAGTCCAGTGACCGATAGCAAGTCTAAACTTCCTATCTGACCAGGTCCTGTTGAAGATTAGTTTAGAAGTTATGTGCGAGGGTGCAAATTTTTACTTGATAGATTCTAGATACGCAATTCTTAGTAGAGTCTTACCACTTGGATCGTCGTGATTTCCGTGTATAGAAAACACGGGTATTTCAACATTAAGATTAGCATCTTCAAAGTTGACTGTTTTGTTTAAACAGTGTTTAAAAATCATCTTGGGGTCACTTAAGAATTGAAACTTGTTGGGCCTGAAAGAAGAAAGATTCTGTAATTCAAATTACGTACTTATTGACGATTTGTTGTTGGTATTACATCAATAAACATTTTTATCAGGGCAGTGAAAAGGATTACGAATAGTTGGTTACGCACTTTGTACCTAGGCAATATTTGCGCAGTAGATTCATGCATTTCATCACCGTGGCTTGAGAGGGCTTATTATCATGGAATAAATCACCACCAAGTAGAATAAAATCTACACTGTGCAGTTTTCCATATTTCAAAATCTCCTCGAAAGTTGTAAAACTGTCCTCCCCTATAGAATGAAGAAAAAAAAATACACGTGTGCACGGTGCTTGGACAGCATATACATAGTCAGTCTGTAAAAACGTGAATACATTTCACCGCTACGCAAAAATGATAATTTCTATAATTTGTAAGCTTGTGACGAAATAATTCATGCTTGTATCAATCGACGTGAAAAATGCATGTAAATCACGTGCAAACCTCTGTTGGATTTTTCTTCATAACCAAGATGACAGTCGGTTGCAATTAGAATTTTGAAGACGTCTTCCTCGGGTCTATCATCCCCGCGATTCATTGTGCCGGACATATTCTCCAATCGTTAATATTCACCTCTGATCGGTGTAAACGGTGTAAAATAGTATTACGCATTCAATCCAGACGTGCAGGATTACAGACAGCCCCCTGACACTGACCACTGCTCGTATACTAAAAAATTGTACGCGTCTTGTCCGTTCTTTAGTTCCTCTACGTGGCGCTAGTAGATTCCTGGTAGACTTCTGACACGCTCGCTGCCCTCGCTGACCGCGCGCAAGATCGTCAGGTAACTACTAGCGCCACTAGTGGTGGAAATTGGCGGCAGTATCGAGGGATATTTTGCGAACCACTTTTAGCAGCATATGTTAGGGGGTTGGTTACGGACCTGTTGCGCGGGAATATCGAAAAGATAAACACCGCAGTTTTATTTGAAACAATTCTCCTACCAATCGATATTACGCATCGATTGTAGTTGAGTGAATGCTCACCAGAGCCGCGCTTCTGCGACTCGCGTGAATCCAGAGTAGCAGTCAGTCCGGTCAGTCCCTAAGCGACGCGTAGGTGACGCCATCTGCTAAGCGTACCGAATAATTGCTCTTCGGGCAGGAGGTTCGTTCCTCCGCTCACTTCACTCGCCATATTTGTTGTTGTCGCTGATGGAGCAGGCGAGAAGAGATTTTGTCCGTTTGGTACTGAGGTGTAATTTAGTATTAAATATCGCCGAGAGTGTCCGCGTGTGATCACACGTCGTATCGAATCGTTTGACAAGTATAACCAAATATGTGTCTTACATAAATAATCGGCAGTCGCTCAGCTGCTGTCCACTACTCCTTATATATTAATAATAATAAAGAGTGGTGCGCGCACGCGTGTCTGTGACTGTGTGTATGCCGTGCGTGCGTACGTGCGTGCACGCCAAACCTCCTGCCTGACTGCCAGCCGCGAGTGAGTGAAGAACGCACACACGCACACAGAGGCGCACACATTAGAGATACGTGAGTACCTAAGTGTGTGAGAGAGAGAGAGAGTTCCCCCCGTGTGTTGGGTGTGTAGTGAATTTGTGACACCGTGACTTGTAGGGGGTGAGAGGTAAGCGAGGATTTTTTAAATTAGTTTACTAATTCGGGTAGAAAGACTTGACGAGGTTTAAACGGCTAGGCGGTACGAGGATTTCCTTCGTTCAACAATTTTCATCGAAGTTACGTTTATTACAGATATTTCAACAAAGAAACGCGTCAGTAAAACATAATATCGGCCGACCCGTACAGCTCAGCTCCTCTGTCATTGTCGATAAATACTTTTTTCTCGCCCTCTTTCCAACCTATGACGGTTATTACTGTTGGTATTTTTAATCAAAAAAACAATTCCTATTCACCACTTTCTCTCACAAGTCAGACTACAATTTTTTTTCTTTTATACCATTTAACAAACATCGCCTCGAATATTTACCCTCCGTTCGAGAGCGTATCGCGGTGTGTTTCGTATGCTTTGTGCTTCGCCTACCTTCCATTTTGATAACAGTTTTATATTCTCGTTATACGTGAAAGAAATTTTTAATTCTTCAAGGGGTGATCAATGCTATCTCGGGTCGCGTTAAGCCTCTTGCTTCGTTCTTGTTGAACATTGTTTTGATGAAACAAACGGTTTTGTAATAGGTAGGTAAACGAGATAGATGGGGAAAATAAAAATCGATATTGTATACTTTATGTTGAAATTTGACGGATGACGTTTTATCAGCTGTTCCTCCTTTGTATACATGTTCGTACGGGATACGCACAAAGAAATCTCTGACCTGCTCGGGCTGCTGTCAAATCTCCTTGCGGGAATTAAGCACGATATTTGAAAAAAAAATTCATATCTCGATTACTTATCCATGGCTTACCTCGCTCTGACAAGCAAGCCTTTGTCTTACTCGGCGGCAGGAGTTCAATTTTCGTACACGGAAAGTAAAATATTTGATTAAAACAGATTTAGACTCTTCAAAGAACTTCTTACCTTTATCTCGTGTTAGAATTTTATTAAATAGCCGAAAAGTGAAATCAAACAAATCCATTTGTAGGTATATTTTTTTTCTTCTTTGTTTACTTTTCATTAAAATTATTTACCACAATTTATCGCCCAACTTCACGCCATTTTATACTCAGCTTTGTTTATTTCTGATGACGAATTGATAAAAATGAGATACGACTTATTTTCCACTTACTCACGACGTGACTAATCGTGATCAAATTAATTATTATAAGCATTCTCTGACCAGTTCTGGATAACAGACAATATAGATGTGTGCATTACGTTTAAAAAATATACATACTTTGTTGTATTAATTTTATTCCAATTCCACATGATGGTAGTAACTCAACATCAAAACAGATAACAAAATAGAGTTTAATGGCTTATGGCCAATTCTGCACTTTGATTTTGCTGCGTATGCTAATTATGTGTGTGAAATCTGGCCTACATTTTGCTTACATTCAAGTAGGAAATGTGTATACTCAAATGAGACGTGTATTCAGCACCTTTTCAGAGCTGCAAAGCTGTCAGGATGACTATGTACAAAAATATCTTGATTTCACATACTCAGATGTTGACGAAAATTATATTCTATTGAATTCAAATCGTTTAAATATCTCTTGAAAGAGTTTACTTTTATTATAGAAATTTTCTTGCTTCATTGTCAATTTTAAATGATGATCGGTCGAGAACGTAGAACAAGTCGATGTAACATAGGCATGTCAGGGTTGTTGATTCAACAAGTCTTGCAAACAATATTTCCAAGACATTCACTCAAGTTATTAGGCTCTTATCATGTGCCATTAATCGATTCGCATGAAATCAAACCGTCGAAGGTTTTGCTTTATGAACTACGGTTCACTTCATTCAGAGTTCTTTGAAATTCAAAATAACTTGAGTAAGATTATAAAACAGATGAAAAGAAATGTGTAATTTATTCTTTCGCAGGTACGCGAAGGCATCGAGACACCTTCAAGATGATGTTATTTTGGGTAAATTGGTAGTCGTCGAAGCGTATGGGTGGTGGTGGGCGCAGTTCACAGAAAGCTGGCGCTGCTGGTGTTATTTGGCAAGGAGGGGGTTATTATTCGACGAGTCTATCGCCCTTTGATAATCTTCGCATTGCGGGGTCTTCGCTAAACCAGCGTCTTGCGTTAAATTCGCTTGACAATTAAAACTGGCGGGCAACCTGGCTCGATCCCCCGTTGTGGTGGGTGGTAGTGGCGGTGGTGCTGGAGCTGGCGGTGGAGGAGGAGGAGGAGGAGGAGGAGGAGCAGGAGGAGGAGGAGGAGGAGGAGGAGGAGGAGCAGGAGGAGGAGGAGGAGGAGGAGGTGGGGGTGGAGGTGGAGGAGGAGGAGGTGGAGCAGGGGGAGGAGGAGGAGGAGGTGGCGGAGGAGCTGCAGGTGAAGATGGAGTACCGGGAGGGCCGATTCTTGATTGGGAAGAGACGGACCGTTTTTCGTTCGAGGATTCAGATCGCTTCGAAGAGGATTCCCTATGCAGCTGGAGCAGCGAGCCTGAGTCGCTCTGCAACAACTGGCGAGGTTGGCGGAGACCAACCGTTGGATTTGGAAGTTCCAAAAAATCTTCAGAAGGTGAGTCAACTTTTGAATAATTTTTTAAAAATTTATTACATATCAGAAAGGCTGAAATAAAAATTTATAAAAAAATTTGTCAAATCTCTAGTATCGACGAATTGGAAGAAATTATTTTTGTTCATTCTTCAGTTTTCCAAGTACATCTAAAATTTGTTGAAAAATGTTTTCATGATGCCAAAGTGTGCAGGACTTTATTAATTTCCATAAAATTTTCATTGTTACGCATAAGGTTGAAAAAATAATCGTGACATAAAATAAAGTGTATTTTTACGTGTGGTCGTCGATACCGCACGAGGCGACCACTCTATGCACGTATAAGAATGCTCCATCTGGAGGTGCTTAAAAATATTTTTACGAGCATACCAGTCAGTACTAAAATACAAAAGCACGTGGGGACGTTGGTTGTGCAAGGAAAAAAAGAGCAGCATGAGAGGAGAGTGAAACGAAAAAACTTGATAATAAAATTTATAATAAAATGTTGACCGGAAAACTGCTGGAAATTCGACGAGATTATCCGTGTTACTTGAAAATATTCTTACAGACTTAATCGAACCACAAAACCGGGTTGCAGAGGGCGAAGTTTAAATCGAGCGTACAGGTCGTACAGCCGTTTTATACGCGCTCAGCTCAATCGCCAGGCAATGAAACGTGCTCGAGTTAACTCGATTACCGCTGTACAGAAAGGGTTTACTATCTTTTCCATTATCATCCTTTCCTCGGACGAGTTTTATCCGCCTGCAGTCGCAGCATCCCTGTGAGAAAAGAAAGAGACTGGAATCGACCAGGAACATCTAAAATCCCGTGAAAATTGAGATAACTTATCTCGCCTCTCGCAGATGACGAGTCGTCGAGCTGCTCAACTCATAATCAGTCCATTAGCCCTTTCCCACCCTCGTTTTAATGATCACGTAATCGGCATCAAGGGCCGTTAAATTTTCACAATACGTTATGCGTATGAATGTGGAGTGAGATTTCAGTAATTACGATCGGTATAATGCTACTTAAGCTTACGCGTGTTGTACGACGAAATTCTCGTCAATTGTTCGACGCTAGAAGGACCCCCGTAATTAAACGGAAACGGTGCTATTGTTTTAATTACGTCTGTTTTGCAGCTGCTCATTGTCGGTAGCACGGTAATTCCGCATATATTATTCAGCCTTTACACAACAATTTTTCCTACACACTTAATTTAACGGTTCGTTGGTTGGTGCAGGTGCATTTCAACAGGATGCATCGGCAGTCGAAGATAAAAGTTTGTGAAATTTGGTAATGGTAGCGTCGTGTTTGAGGAAGAAATAAAACCGCAAATCATACGTTTTCACGACTTAAAGCTGGCGTCTCAGCAATGGTGAACGTTCCTCTTTACAAAGCATCCTGCTTATCGTACGTACCCGATGCAGAAGTAAAAGTAGGAAAAACCGACGAATCGGAAAGAAGATAAAGGAATCTGATACCTCGCTTTTGCACCGTTCGCATCGTGGATTTCTAAATAACGTGCAAAGACTCGGGATTTTTGTGTCCCGCGTAAAGGCGTGACTAGAAGCATCATCTCTGACTTTCAATTAGACTAATGCATCGTAAACCTAGACGGTACGATTTTAATTACTTGACAGCCAGCGCGACACCGTTCTCGCCATTTATTTTCTCACCCTCTCGTATTCGTTACAGGAAGCCATATTGCTGCACATCGGAAGTGCAAAAATAACGGTAACTTATCCACTTTCGCACAATTTCTTTAACTCGCAAATTTACTGTGGTACAATAATATCTAACTATCATAGACGGATGTATATTTTTTTTTATAATCGTTAAAAGTGTGGAAAATGTTTCTTTGACAAATTTTTAAAATACTCGAATGTAGTCAACGTATATACATTCAAATATCGAAAAAGGCCCGAACAGCCCCATTCTATACACAATTCTGAACAAAAACACTTCAACGCATTTTCACTTGACGCAGAAATAACGAAATTACATGAATTCTACGAAATTGCAACAGTAAATTCGTAGAATTCATACCATTCCTTCATTTCAGCGTCAAATGAAAATGCTTTGGAGTCTTTTTGTTCAGAATTGTGAATATAATGGCTTGGATATTTCGACATAATAATCGACTAGCACCCCCATAATCAACAAAATACACTCTTACGGTAAACCGTCGCCTGGGCTGAGAAAAGTGGTCAAGTTACCCTGAGCTGCACTCACAGCTCTTCGCTAGAGTTAAACCTTTGTCCTCGGTTTGACGCACACAGGTAATGTACGCGTGTCGCTTATACGCTGGGATTATAAATTGGTATACGCACAGTTGTCACACGATCCTCTAGGTGCCCCTATTCGCAGCCTCTACGGATGTTTACATTTTATACACAAAAGTGGAATTTCCATTTCCCTGCAGCGTCGTGCTGAAAATGCAAGTTAATGCTTTACAACCCGTTGTAACAGAAACCACGCATAACAATCGACCGGCGTTATTATACAAGCCTTATCTCTAGAGCAATTAGCAAACTAAAGGATAATATATTAACGAGGAGTAGCAGCAAACGTTTTCTGAACCTGCAATTTCTCATTCTGACAATAAATACCGCTCCGCGTCACCTTAATTATTGACAGGTTCTTAATTACTCTGCTCGTTCCAGTCGATGTACATTTTTGTGTACAATCCTTGATTTCCCCGGGTTAAACCTGACCTCAGACAATTATGAAAACGAACCGTTGCACATACGTATACACCGCTGGAATACAGACGACGAATGACAACGAGATGCGGATTGGAAATTATTCGAAATCTCTTCACTCCTTCCTCAACTTTATACAACGAAACGCGTGAAATCAGCCGGGCGTATTATTCTCAGTTACACAGATGCGGTTTTTAAAGAGATCCCTATCGGGTGTCGTTTCTTTTCTCTCTCTCTCTCTCTCTCTCTCTCTCTGCCCTCATCCAGTCAGAATAATGCACCTTGTGTGCGGTATGCGTACACAAATATACATAGGTAGATGGGTATATACGCGTGTATCAATGTATTTATGTATTTACGTCGTGTACCAACGCAGCCGACACGCATCGACGTCAGGCTGCCGCGGCGGCTGCAACCGTTGCAGCCTTGCAAGAGAGACCAGCGACCGACGTTGATGGTTGTAACGAAAAGTTAGGAAGGGGATAACCGGGACAAAGGGCGGCCGCTGACGTCGGTCGATGCGACTCGTTGCGCCTGGGCCGCTGTCGTCACAGCCTGGCCCGTGGAAATATTCTCCAATACGTATCATCATCCTCGTCGTATTCAGTTCCCGACCATTGCCCTCACTTTTCCCTTTCTTTTCCTTCGCCCTTGTACGCACACGTACGCGTACAAACCACCTTTTACACACCTGCGGTATAGCGTTCGCGCTCTTGTCTATTGATATATTATTTCTACCTGCAGGATAAACAAACGAGATCCGTTTGTTGCCTTCACACAAGTCGTCAATTTATTTGTACAAAGAGGAAGTTCGTACGTTTGTTTATACATTTTTTAAAACCGAGTAACGCGGTGACCAGGTTCGTGTTCTAAAATACACGAATCATTGATCGGATCTGACGGACAATTTCCACACGCTATATTCGTTATTACCGCATCGGCAAATCATTTTGCACGAAATTTTGCTGGATACGAAATTGATTCTCTGTTAGGGGGTCCACATCAAAATCACGACGCATACTAATTATATAGATGTAATTTGTATGGTTCGGGACTTTAACCATTCCCGACTTTGATGTCGACCATTTTGTTGGGTACACAACGGGCGTAAGATAATAGGCGTGGACAAAAGCTTGATAAAGTATATCATATACGAATGACGAAATATGTTTACAAGTTCGGAAAGATGTTTTTGCTTTCGTCGAAGCGCTAAAAAAATACGAAAGCTGGCATTTCGTTCTACGATTGGATACTCGGTAAAAATAAAACAAAAAAAAAAAAATAAATACCAATCTCCTTTGAATGAAATCACCGTGACAGGTAGAAGAATTTTACGTTTTGTGATTGACTGTACGTATATACTTACTTTTTTGTGCAACGATGTATGAATATTAAATCCACGAGTTTTTTTTTTAGAAACGACGTTTCGTCGAATATATATTCTGGACAAACAATTTATTGCCGAATTGACCAGAAACGGTACTCTTCACGTATCTCATTCGCACCGTTTTGCAACGTCTTCATGTTCAACGGAATTCGTCACTATAATCCAAGAATTTACAACTTCTTGATTTTTGATTGCCATGTCATAACTGATTCGTAATTTTCGAGGAATCGTTAATTGGCTCTTGAGTCTGAGCTATAACTTCCTGAATACACGTGTTCCGATCTTGATGCGAATCTCCTTTTTGCGTTGTACGCATGTATACCCATATCACGAATAAAGATTAATGAATCAACGTATGAGCGCAACTTTTCAGCAGCCATCCCGTTGGCAATGAACTACTGGATACATATCCTTACCCTATCTCTGAATCTCGCAACTGTTTAATCATCCGGTTAGTAGTCGTGACTCGTTATTTACTCCCTCGTCGAACTGCCTCCTCCTCGCCGTGGCTCTATATACCAGGATTGCTTGTTCGATTCGCCAAGGACAAGACACAAAGGAGTCGTTGAAAACTTTACCGAACAAAATATGTCGCCTTGTATGTACAGATCATTCTCTATACTCCGCTGCCTCCTTACAAATCTCCGTTAATAAAGACAGATTCGTATATACGCAATATGCTGTCATAACAAAGTCATTCGTTTCAATTAAAAGTTTCGACTCTGTCTCAGTCAGTTAAATTCTGTGTGTCGATTTTTCTTCATTATTCTATATTATAACCCCCAAAAGCACGTCCAGGTGTAAAAACGTTGCGTCAAGTACATTGAATTAGAAATTACCGAGTACGTAACGTCTTCGGAAGACTAAGAAATCAATATGAAAAATAAAGGATCAGTAACGAATTAAAAAATTCGGCGAACTTTGTGCTTGGTGGGCCATTTTGTATGCAAATCAAGTTTTTGATAACAAAATTGTATTTATTCAAAATCAGATTTTGTCCTTAGACACTTTCTTAATTCCTCGTCCCCTTTATTGTCTCCATCGATCTCCTTCGCGGTCGTTTCATTGTGCCTGAATCGAGTCCTGCGGATAGAACAATAGCCATCCCATAATGAAGCAGCGCTTATTTTTCAGTCGTATTCTCTCCGACAATGAGAGGTATCAGTTTCTACATAGAGATCGTATCTCAAGTATAATCCCGATACCACGCAGTAGTCTAACGTGGCCAGGGTTTCTATGAATAGAAGGAATGTTTGAAAAATTCTTGTTTTCCCCGATGAGAATTTAAATTCGATAAATTCATGACTGATTGTCAGAGTTTGATCACACGTGTTGATATTCATCATCTTAGAAAGTACATACAAAATCAACTTTCTATTCTCTTCTTCTTCTTTTTCTTCTTCTTCTTTATCGCCCATAACACGACGTACCGGTGTGTTATTGTTGTTTCACGGCGTTCGTAGCAATGCCCGAGGTTCAAGCTGAGAGATGGACAACGACCCGTGCGATACGACGAACCGATGCATCGTCAGAGGTAGAAGTAGTGGTGGAGGTGGAGGTGGCGGTCGTGGAGGAGCAAAGGAGTAAGGAGGGTACATCGCGCAAGCTCGTGGGCTTCCACTTCTCCCAGCGTAGCTGCCGCTGCTCCTGCTGATGCTGATGCTGATGCTGATGCTGATGCCGATGCCGATGCCGACTGACTTCTGCCCCCACCGCGTTTGTTTCCACTTTCCAGTAGTTCTTAGTGGTTCAGGGTCGGCTGTTGCTCTTTACTGCTACAGATACTCTATTCACAACAAAGGCGACAGACGTACTGCCTGCGCCAGACTGTTCACAGTTTCCTCATTTTTATTCCTATACTCGTTTCTACCGTATTATAAAAACCGATATTATAGCCTAGACGACGCGGATTCTCCTCATGGTCCATTGCGATTGCCGGCAATCTGGTCTCCGCTTTATGAGATTATACTGTCAAACTTCAACGACTGCATGAACTTTACTTCCTGTATAGATACTCTGTTACTCGCTATGCCGCGTGTAATTGTCTGGGGAGATTCAAGATAATGAATGAATAATCAGTTATCAAGTTATTTGAACACACTATTCAACGAACTTGATGATGCGTTTTACTATATCTGTGGGTATATTACTGCTTGCTTGATTTGCCAGCAACGACCTGCTCTTGATTCTATTTGCCCATCATTTTTGACATTGCAGTTCTCATAACCACCGTGGAACGATGGCATAAAATGACAAAGATAAAATCGAAGAATGAAAATTTACAACTGCCTAGTATCCTTTCGGATCGAATTACCCTGCCGATGGATCACACTACGACACTGTGTAGGCATCCTTGTTCAAATCAGTTGTCTGTATTTTTCTGCCTACTTTTTTTCTTTGTCCGTTCTCCATTATTTTCCTCTTTTTCACACTAGCACGTTTCACTAGCGCGTCATACAAAGAGACTAGTGTTATTTTACGACCGGGCTGTCGCTCCAGCAGCAGCTTGCCGTCTCCAGCCAGCCAACCAACCAACCGACCCGCATCTCTTTGTGAAATAAATTATTACTTTTAGCTCATAGGCGCGTATCTACCAACTGCATACCGCTTAATTCTTAACGCGATTGTAAATTCAATCGCACATGTATGACGTATACGAGGATGCGTAATTTAAGGTATATATGCTGCACGTACATACAAAGAGTCACCGGTTTATTAAATTTTAATTTGCAGGTAGTTGAAATATACATACATACATACATACATACATACATACATACATACATACGTACATATATGTATATATATATACACATCTTCTTTGCCTTTATATTTTACCTTACTGCAGACGCGCGCGCAGGAGGAAATTAGAATTATTCACAAAAGCTTTGCTCGAGAAATTATTGATAATGGCCTGCTTTCGTTTCGCAGCATGATAAAACCTGTACTCAGATTTCACCCTTACGGCTTAGCTAGATAACGTATTTTAAAAAGTTACATAAATCTACACTTGTAGTATCTTTATGAAAATTTTCATTTATTTATGCTTTTTGCCGATATCACGGTATAGATGTGTCAAATAAATGGAAAGTTAATTCTTAAGGGGATGTTATACGTATTCAATTTCGACGAACACAGAAAAGAAAAAAAAAGAATAACAATCACATTCTACACGCAGTTCTGAACAAAAACACACCGATTCATGTTGATTTTACGCAAAAATGTAGGTATTACTGTGTTTCTGTTCAGAATCGCATGTAGAACACGGTTGTTATGCTTTATGCAGATTGTTTCGAGAAATATTTTCTTTCTTTTTATTCTTTCTTCATGAGTTACGTAGATGTCGTTCGAAATGCGATCGAGCGTGTAGGCTGACGCCCTAAATCTTTCGCCTTAGTGATTGAAATCTGTCGGCAAAGGTTCTGTCGGAATCAATCGACTTGGAAGCTTATACCGCGGCTATAGCACGACGGTTCGCTCGCTCTTTTGCTCGACGAAGCGAGCTGATGGGTATAAGGCAGTTTACTGTGTGGTTCAATTCTATTTTCATTATAATGAATTTGACCGACGTGAGACTGTATTTTTGAATTATTACCGGAACGCTGTTTCTTTTTTTTTTTTTTTTTTTTAAATATGTATATATGTATATAATTCATCTCGTTTTGTCAATATCTTCTATTCCATGTCTGTAAATTTTAGCATTCAAATATGAAATTTACTATAGCATTGAAAGTGCAATGAGGCAGAAGCTGGTAACTTTAACGTAACGACATACCAGTGGGAAAAAATTATTATTGCGCTATTTTAGAACGACGTTTACAAGGAGTAGGTTTTTCAAAATACGTGTATATTTTGTTTACCAAGATTTATTAAATTTCACAAATCCTAATCACGTATCGTTACAGTAACGTTACTACCTTCATTCGCATAAAATTCATCCCTCCTTACTACAATTGGTGAACGATTTTCGCTGACGTGTCTCTTGTAAGTTTATTCGCTTTCATGCAGTTCATAAGCTGCAATATAAATGTCTATGCTAAGTTGTCATTTGTCAAGAAGTTTGCAATTATACATCAGCGGTGTTTTCGCATAATGTGCGCATGTATATAACGAGGCAGTAGTAATGCCGGTTATGCGGTCAGCCGCAGATACGATAACATTTTCCGCCGAGCTGTTTGGGTCGGTGAGAATTTGCGTGTTTTGAGAAAAAAAAACCAATCAGCAGAAGAACATTTTGTTTCGAATGATCTCAGCAAAGTAAGAAATGACGCTGCTGTAAAAACTTTCATCATACGGTTCCCTAAAAACTTTCATCATACGGTTCCCTAAAAACTTTGTCGTAATTCGAGTCCACTTTAATTGAAAAGAATGTTATAGAAACGTTATATACTGTTGTACGACAATGTTTCAATACTGTTTCGTGCACAACGATAGTTGATAAATGATCTTAATCGAATGATCGATAACGAATTATTGATCGTTATAGATATGCGTATACATACATGAGAATCTGGTCTGTACCAGCATTAATCGAGAAATAAATTTTTGTTTTTCTGGTTCGGACAGACTTCATTCGTAGGAATTTAATTGGGTAGTTGAAAATAAGATCGATGGGCGTGAAAGGAAAAGAGAAATAAGAATTCCCCAGTCAAAATATCTCTCCGAGATACGGGCGGGTCTTCAATTGAGACGCATCCTTCTCGCACTTTCTGTGTGTATATATACGGGAGGAGGACAGCCCTGCCTGCGTTTCCATGACAACCGTATCGAACCAATGCCCGGTGCCACGCGATATGTTAAACGATCCACAGTTGGGGAATTTTATCCGAGACCATTAACGAGGAACTGGGCTAGGCTAGGCTCGGCAAACCAGACAGACATTTCTACGGTAATGATTCGGGGTAGACAAACGAGCCTTTCTCTCCGAGGCAGTGATTCTCTCCCTGGTCCTCCTCCCTTCTTCGCGGGACGAATTGCATTTTCTATACACACCTCGCTACCAGCCGAGCTATTTTTACGAAATTGTTATTCTACGTTATCTGGGATAAAAAGCTGCACTTTTTTCCTTCACGTAGAGGAAAGAATTTTCACCGATCAAAGGGAAGGGCTGCCTAAGGTTTCGGTCGTCCTAGGGGCTAACGCACTGGAGATGAACGAGGAGAGAGACGAGGGAGGAAATAACAAAGGGTCGAATCTAAGCGGAGAACGAGGTTCGGAGGTCGTCGGCCTGATATAGCTTCGAGGGTTTGAAACGACGAGAATTCGTTCACCCCGAATGGGGTTTTTCTTGTTTCCTTTTTTTTTTTTTTTACATCTAGAAAACCGATAGACGATTTTCAATTTCTCGTATAAGTAGGCGTAACGTCGGACGTGTTTGTTGATTATTATTATTATTATTATTATTATTATTATTTATACCGCTTTTTACAGTTTCGACAACAACTGCCTTTCGACGCCTTGGCATTACGATTGTTATATTTCTTCATTAAAGTTGTCTGTAACTTAATTAAAATTGGAATTTATCCCGAAAGGGCAGCGAGACTCGCTGGCAGCAAAATTAAAACACGCCGTATGTACATGTCTTTATATTTCTCAAACGATACTGTAACTAGTCGTACGATGCGTAAGCCCGACTGTCGCCGTTTGAGATTTCAAAATTCAGGTAACGAAGTTAGGAGAAATGATATTACACGGCTGAGAACAGTTTTAATTCCCGTAGACAAAGGGAATAAATCTCATTCTGAAAAGGATTCTTCAGTTCTTCCTTACACACATACTACGACACGATTTCAGATACGACAATCAATTCGAAGCAGGCTGATAGTACGCCAATAAATGAACTATATTTAATACAATTTTCATTCCAAGTGCTGTTCATTTATTATGGTTTCAGATCAACGTTCACTCTGTAACGAATGAATGATTCAGCTGCAAAACGAAGCGGATTCGCTGTTCGACTAAAATTCAACTTTCGTCCCTTTTTTTCATTTCAGAGGGTCAGACGGTGCCAACGTTGTGCGAATTATCGGCAAGATGCGTCGCTTCGCATATTCCCTTCGAGTTGGTGGAACACGTTTATCCACCGGTACCAGAACAACTTCAACTGAGGATAGCGTTTTGGAGTTTCCCCGACAACGAAGAGGATATCCGCCTCTATTCCTGCCTCGCCAATGGAAGCGCCGACGAGTTTCAACGCGGGGACTATCTCTTCCGTACCAAGAGTGTCAAGGATCCACTTCAAATTGGTAAGTGATATTCTACCGTATCTTGTTACCCTTTGATTAATCCGGGGGCTCCATCCTCTTATCGTATCCTGTGAAGATGAGACTCGTTGGTAATAATGAGGAAACTATCAGCTCACCAGTAGACCTATTTTTTATACCTGCAAATGTCATATCAAGTTATACTGCCACTTTGCAAAAGATGGAATAATAACGATGATTGTAATAATGATAATGTAATGCAGCGGTGGTAAGAATGTAGAAATGGGAATATTTGGTCTGATCACGTTTCCTACGGCATCTGCGGGCAATCTGTCGTTTGACCCTTCGTGAAGGTTCAGCGGACAATGATGACCTCTATCATCATGTGGCACAGCCTCTAATTTTCCTTGCCACTTGCTGATTGACACTGTAATTGATAGTGACCTCACTCGATATCCCAGTAGTCTTGGAATGTGATTCATTAACTCGTGAATCATTAAAAAAATCTAGCTCAATTATACACCTCATATTATCATTATTGTTGTCACACAATGAAAGTTTTTCGAACATGAAAAACATGAAAACATCATGATTACGTCAGAGTTGTTCTGCGAAGACCACAGTTTATGTTTCGTACATCTACGTAATTTTAGTTTGATTCTGCAAAGGGCATCCAATTGGGATTTCTTTAATAAAGTTAATGAATTGTATTTTAAATTAATAATTTTTGCCACTACTTAAAACTTTACTTTTTTCACCGTCCAGGCTTTCATCTGAGTGCCAGCGTCAGTGCGCCAATGGGAGCAAACGTTCATAATTTACCAACCGTTATGGCTGCTCGTACTCAGTACAATGTAGCTGTGACATTTGATAGGCGACGTATCACATCCTGCAATTGCACATGCTCTTCAACGGCATACTGGTGTTCACATGTAGTTGCGGTTTGCTTGCATAGAATACATCTGGTAAGTTGATTTTTTTTTTTTTTTTATTTAGTGAATTGATTGGTATGTTTTATGAATGTGGGCATATTCTGATTTTCAAGAAAATCTGTCAACTAGGAAAAGAGTGAGAAATAAAAATCTTATCTCAATGTTACAGCCAACCCAAGTATGCTTGAGAGCACCTGTGAGCGAATCTCTGTCCAGGCTGCATCGTGAACAACTACAGAAATTTGCTCAATATCTTATTAGCGAACTGCCACAACAAATCCTTCCCACTGCTCAGCGTCTTTTAGATGAACTTTTATCAGCGCAACCTAGCGCTATAAATAGCTATTGCGGAGCACCAGATCCCACTGCTGGAGCATCCGCTCATGATCAAACTTCCTGGTACTTGGATGAGAAAACATTACATGATAATATAAAAAAAATTCTTATCAAATTTTGTGTACCTGCTCCAATAGTTTTCAGGTATGTAAAACATCTGACAATCATTAAATTTTGTTTTGAAAGAAATATGACGATGGCCTTATCGTTCACTCATTTTCAACTAATATCCAACGGTTGTATTTTTACAGCGACGTGAATTATCTAAGTACCACTGCCCCGCCGGCTGCTGCAGAATGGTCATCTCTATTGCGACCGTTAAGGGGTCGTGAGCCAGAGGGGATGTGGAATCTTCTTTCAATAGTCAGAGAAATGTTTAAAAGAACAGACCGAAACGCTATACCGCTTCTTGAAATAATTACCGAGGAGTGTATGGCTTGTGAACAAATTCTCGTGTGGTGGTTCAACACTAAAGTTGCCCTTTCAAATGGTTCTGGACACGGGGGTGGAAAACATGGCAATATGAACAGCAATGCGTCACAACATGCTTGTTCTTCGCTCTGTGATGAGATAGTTGTTCTCTGGAGGTTAGCAGCATTGAATCCTGGGCTATCTCCATCTGAGAGGGAAATGCTTCATGGTCAGTTCACAGCGTGGCATATGAAAATAATTGACAAGGTTTGATTTTTAACTCACTTGCATGTTTACTTTTTATTGAAATTATAACGTCTTCTTTCAAAGATTTTTTATATTTCATCACATAATTTTTAATAACATGAATCATAATTTTTAGTCATACCATGCAATACTTTTTTTCCAGATAACTAAAAGTCGAGGTAGCTCAGTGTCACATAACTCACACAATAGGAATAATAGTAGCATTCAAAATTCCTTAAGAACAGATCTTGAGGTATTTACAGGATTTAAACCAGCGCTAGAAGCTTGTTACTTAGATTGGGAAGAATACACACTTCCTGGGATCACGTATACTGCTGGGAGTAACCCTATGTACCACTGTCCATTCACGTGTTTCAGACATGCGGGAGACGCAAGGACAGAAGTTAATCAAGTTCGTAAAACAAAAGTTAATAAAAAGTATCTAGCCCCTAGCTCTTTTTACAAAAGATGCATTTTATTTTTTATTATTTCATCTCTCTTAAGTTTAGTTTACTTGATTTTGAAGTGGCCAATACTTATTATGCTATTAACAGATTACTTTTAAATTGTTTCATAGCAAAACAATTCTGATAACCGACGGTTGCCAGGTGTAAAGCAACATGATGCATTTGTGTAACATTGTTGCCATTTTGCAACACATTGATATATTTGGTCAATTATTTCAGCCATTATTGACTTTATTCAGCCCGTTTAACGATCATAAATCTCTATATAAAAATGTTAGCATTTACCTGTAGTGATGGAAAAAAAAACTATTGTTCACAGGTAAATTCAAGTCCTGCGGTTCTAAATTGTCAACCGCCAACGTCTCACCATCATGGTAGAAGACCGCTCAGCTTGGGATTGGTAGAATTCAGTTACATGGATAGAAGACGGTTGAATCCGCGAGAGTTTCCTGGATTATGTTCCAGAAATGCTGGAGACGGAAACAGAAGCAGCGTTAGTTCGGAAGGATTTTGTGAAAATTATACGGACATGCCAGAGACACCAGAACCACAGGCAGTTCTTGTCAGACGCGGTTGCGCTCAGTTAAACAACTGTGGAGATACAGATTCGCAGGTAGAAATATTATTGTTTACTTTTTGATTCAGATTTTGGCAGTCTAGCAGATTTATGCTGACATTATTCTTATGCTTTATAAAAGTATGGAACTCTAATAAAAAAAAATTACATCGCATGTTTAATTTAAGGTGATTATATTATTCAACAGGAAGGTGGCGGCAGCGAATCATCATCTAGTAGCAACACCAGTCTAAACCACGCTCAAAGTTTGGATAAGCACCGCTCAAATGCGTCGTCTGAGACGCACAGTGATAGTAGTGATAGTAGTAACAGTAAAACAGTTGAAACAAATCGTAGGCCAAGTTTAGTCGAGTATAGTAATGAACCAGTGGCAAGTACTTCACGCGGTGTTGTACCTAAGCATAATGTTGTGAAAAGTGGACCGGACTCAGATCTCGAGAAGGATCCATCGAGGAGACCATCCAAGGATGAGAGTTTATCATCGAGCAGCGACAGCCCATCTGGGGATGAGTACAACGTGTATTATTATGACCCAAAAACACCAGTAGCTAATGGGGGTGCAAGTAATAAAGACTCAAAGAACGAAACACTTGCTATTAGTTCTGCAAATACCAGTACAGTCTTAGGCAATTTAAAGAAGACCGAGGATCCATGGGATATACTCTTCGCCAGAGCTGAGGGACTTCACGCGCACGGTCATGCAAGAGAAGCGTGTACTCTTGGCGTTCAGCTTGCCGAAGAATTACTAGCTAATCCACCTGACTTGATGATCGAGGTACCACCTCTGCCAGTCAAAGGAAAAAGGAAAAAGGTGAACTCACGTGGATACTAAAGTTTCTAACCAGACAAAACAATTATCAGATACTGTGCTCAGAATGGTAATATAATTGGTTAAAAGTTTTTTTACCTGTTGCAGCAACAAATCAATCCTGCCTCGCACCAACTCACCTGCTTGGCATCTGCGACGTTGGCAAAATGCGGTTTCCTCTGTACGGTGCTTGCCGAAAATTCTGAACATCACAATTTGGCCTTTAGAGTTGGATTATTCGGACTTGAAATGGCTAGGCCTCCAGCGAGCACGAAACCTCTTGAAGTAATCCATTGTAAACTTAAGTGACCATGTTTCATTATTTTTCATTCACGGTACAAAAATTTTACGAATTGACTAACTCGATTACTTTTCATTACACAAATATCTATATTCTAGTCATCACGATGAATATTACCTGCATTATATTTGCGAAGCAACTTACTACCTAGGCTTTATTTTATTTTTTTTCTGTATGTTTGTAATCCAGGTCAAGTTAGCTCATCAAGAAAGCGAGTTGGTAGGCTTACTGAAAAGGATACCATTGTCTCCTTCTGAACTCGCCATGGTTAGACAGAGAGCAGAGCAATTGAGAGATGGAGTATTACGGTCCAGAGGTCACGCCCTATTGCCAATTATGCTGTCCAGCTTCATCTTTGATGCACTCAACATTTCAAGTACTGTTACATTTACTACTTTTTTTTTTGTATGAACATGTTTTACAGGTTGTGCGTCTTTGTCGAAGACGTAGATTACAAAACTTGTCTTTGTTGTCTTAGTCAGAATTAATTCATTGTTCGTGCATCTTCAGTATATAACAGTATTGTACCGAAAAAAAAACTAACAAGATGCATAAATTGAAGTTATGATAATTCGAAGCAGTTGATGATAGAATTTTCCTGTCTCAACTACCTAAATTGAAACAGGAGTATATTTCATCACTGAATATGTACTTACATGCAGCCAGTGTGTCTGCGATCAACATGCAAATGATAATTCTTTTCACACTGCTTGTGTTTACTCAACCTGACTATCGTACTTCACAATACATTACATCATGTTTATGTGTTAGTTGTAGGAATGAAACTAAATTCACCTTTTCAGAACTGAAAGTGTTAATAATTATCTTTTGTAAATAACTACTAAATAAGATGGGAATGATTCGCAGGACTGAAACTGCCCACAGACGTAGACGAGAACCTCGGATTTGACGCAGCAGTCGCAGCTCTTGGATTGAAGGCGAATGTCAGTGAAGCAGACCATCCCCTATTATGCGAAGGGACACGGAGGCAAAGGTATTATTCACACATCACATGATTCATCTTATAAATAAATAGTCAATTTTTATAACAATTTGTATTCCGTGTTATAATAATGCTTTCTGCGTTACAATTTTCCACATTTACAGAGGGGATCTGGCTATAACTCTGTTGGTGCACTACAAGGATATACCGATGAAGGTGGCACGAATAATGGATAAATTACTGGACCGCGATGTTCATCAACTGATCAAATCACCTATACTTAGCAGTTATTACTCCTCTAATCCTCCTACAAAGAGTCAGGTAAAACTACTAAGGGTTCAAAATATTGCACATAATTCCTGCACGTTATTTTCTTACAATTCTTCTTTCAAGATGGCCGGCTTCCGTTGCGAGGAAGCGCGTGCTTCTCCTCTCACTGGAATAGAAACAACTGGTAATGGGGATGGTGCTCTTGGAGCAAATAGCAGACCCCATAGCAGCACTAGTGCAGAAATTGAAAGTGGAATGAGTACTTTAACAGTCCAACCACAAACAGCTCAGCAGCAGGCACCAGCAAGAACTAAAGAGACTCGGTGAGAACTTCGCATCACTCTAATGCAAATTTCTTGCCGGAATTATTACTTCTTTTCTAACGAAAACACATTTTTTGTACTTTCCTACAGCTTAACATTGAAGTAAATAATATTTTTCAGTTTCAAGGGCAAACGGGCATATCCATCGATTCCTAATCAGCCGTCAGAAGCTGGAGCGCACTTCATGTGTGAACTTGCTAAGACAGTTTTAGCTAAGGCTGGGGGTAATAGTGCCACTTCGTTATTTACTCAGGCCTCTACTAGCCAGAATCATCACGGACCACATAGGGCTCTTCACATGTGTGCCTTCCAACTTGGACTCTATGCCCTTGGTCTACACAACTGCGTTAGTCCAAATTGGTTGAGTCGCACGTACTCGAGTCATGTCTCTTGGATAACTGGTCAAGCAATGGAAATTGGCGCTCCTGCTATATGGTTCCTTATAGATAGTTGGGAGGGACACTTGACTCCTCCAGAAGCTGTCAGTATAGCCGACAAGTCTTCCAGAGGAAGTGATCCCAATATGGTTAGAGCTGCTGCTGAATTAGCTCTGTCATGCCTGCCGCATGCGCATGCTCTCAATCCGAATGAGATACAGAGAGCTATTTTGCAGGTAAATTGAGAAAACTCGAAAACAAATGCCTTATTTTTCCGTTCAAATATCTTGGTTGTTCACGTTAATGTATCTCAGGCAAATAAACAAATTATAAAAAGAGATTACAATTTTATATCGTTGTTTCAGTGCAAGGAACAAAGTGATCTCATGCTAGAGAAGGCTTGTATAACTGTCGAAAATACCGCCAAAGGTGGTGGAGTTTATCCAGAAGTATTGTTCCAAGTAGCCAAATACTGGTATGAATTGTATTTAAGGGTAAGTCATTGAGTAGGCTTGACTATTTTTCATTTTCCTAGGTATATTACGTTGTCAGGTAATTCGGATACTTTATTAGACAGTTACACATTTTCAGCATACTCCTGGTGGGGAACAGCAGGAAGAAATTCCTCACGATCCTTTGCAATTAGATCCAAGCGGAGCTCTGCTTGTTGAATCTGGACCTCCTATGGACTTGGTTACCGGTCAAGTAATACCAGGTCCAGCTCAAGCAGTTGTTGTGACAAGTACTCAGCCACCACCACCTCAGCCGTATCCAAGCGTGCATCCATCTATTACAACACCTGCTCCGCTGGGTAATATATTACATGTTTGTCCGTTAAAATTTTTCTAAAAGAACTTTCGACGTCTTCAGGTATTTCCCGAAAGTTTATATCTATATTCATTCAACTACGAGGACAAGAATCTGACTAAATATGATTGTTGAAACTATTGTTTCATGTTTAGGGGTTGGGACACCATATACCGTAGCTCCGTACAGCTTTGTGCACCGTTTTCACCATCATCTTCCAGCATTTGGTGGGCCAATGCCTCCACACAGAGTGGCGTTACCTCCACCACCTTCTCACATGCAGATGTTCCATCCCTTATTTTCTCCTCATCCTGGACATCCTCAGCATCCTCGAAATCCAGCTGTTGGTACCCAGCAACCTCTGGTACCTCAATACTATGCCCCACCACCTGTAACGACCGTTAATGTACAAGCACCTCCGGGAACTCATCATATGTTTACTATGCAACAACCGATGCCTGTGAATGTGAGTAATAAACTTATAGGTCTCTATTCTTTATGTTTACTGATAATTGTGATATGTTTACTGATAGCTGTGGTACAAACAACACTTAATTAATCTGAGGTAGTAGTATTGTTTCCGCTTATCACTTACTCCCTAATGAAACTTTAAACGAACAGTAAAGTTAAAATCTATTCACAAAGGTGTTATACTTTCGAAAGGTTCAGTCTGGAGTAGCGGGACCACTTCCTGGTCAAAACGGTCTGCCTGGTCCAACTTTAGTTCAAGCTCAACCTATCATATCAACTGTTAGAGCGCAACCACAGGTAAGGTCCTTAATTTTTACATTGGTGATGAATACATATCAGATTATATGCGTTAACAAAATGGCAAAATATGCTTGCAAATGCCCTAAAAAAGGGTGAAAAATATGCACAAGATATCCGCTATAAGAATGTCAATTTTTATTTGGATTTTTCATTTATTTTTACTAATCATACTTTTCAATCAATTATAATTCTTGTGACAATACACAATCACGTATTTTTCTAAACTTGCTAAAGCAAACTTGCGACGTTTGTCACTTAATATTGATTTGTAGGCCGAAAATGAGCTCTTGAGGCAGGGATTGACCTGTTCCATTGATATTTGCATTAATCATCTTAATTGCTTCAAAACCCTACATACCTCGCTACTGAAATAAAGTAATAAATTGTGTAATAACGTTTTAAATATCGCGTTAAAGGCATATGCATGTGCAAACATGCAGGTGCATATAATCCGATGTCTATTGATAAACAATGGATAGTACGAAATAATTACCTGTCATAATCTTAGATGTGCAAAAGAGACCGCTCTGGTTTTGATTTATACAAACCGCAAATCTTTTGACTTGTATTTAGAATTATTTTAATTCTTTTAGGTACATAGACAGAGTCAACCTTTCAGTCCACAGCAGCTGCGAGCATTGGTAGCTGCTTATAGGGTTGGTATGTTGGCTCTGGAGACTTTGGCTCGAAGAGTTCATGACGACAGGCCACAAGCCAAGTATGCTCGAAATCCACCATATGGAGAAGATGTAAAATGGCTACTTCGTGTTTCTAAACGCCTCGGTAACCAGTATCTCCACCAACTCTGCATTTGCACAGTAAACAGCATCGTCAGTCCTTTTGTTCTTCACGACGTTGCACTCGAGGCTGCTCACTATCTTGCTAGAAGCAATCCAACCCTAGTTTTACAGCATTTGAGATCAGCCCTCGCTCCGCTCGTTCACAAATGTCAGCAAATGTTAGTAATTTTTCTATTTTATATTGTTAAGCACTTGCTTTTCTGTTAAGTGGAATCCTGGTAAAAAAATGAGGATTTTATTTTTTGTTTGCTACAGTCAATTTAATTGTTCAAGTATCTCAATATGACTGAATATTGCACCATTCATTAAACAATTAACTTAAATCTTAGGTATATCCAGTGTATGCATCAGAAGCTTTATCATCTAGCAGCAGGGGACTATGAGGATTTCGTCAGTGTTGTGTGCGCAGCAAGAGCCGCATTTCAAATCACTCCTGAGGGGCATACTCAATTTAAAGAATGGCTGCAGTCCATCAGAAGGTAAGGTCAAAAGCAATCACTGTTGTAAAATGTTGAAAATATCTTTCGTTGATAATTTAATCTGGAGACGAATTGTATTTAAAAACCAGAAGTGCCGGTATTAAAAATCACATCCCATTTTCCGACGGTTTATTTGATTACAGATCAAAGTCCTGCAAAAAGGATTTGTGGGCGCAGATCAACGCGGCACTACAGCAGAATGGCAAATGACACAGAGCAGAGCCAGGTGTGACATGGCTCACCCATCCCTCTCATCCCCGAACAACGGCGGTCTTGCTACAACATCCGCAAACTCATCTTTGCCATCCTCACTCTCAAAGTATCTTCTGTGTGCACGGATTAACTACTATGAATAAATTCACATGGGATAAAATTTCTGTTCCGTGTATCGTTGAGGAACCCTGTCACCCTGAAGGAATGATCTCAGGTCTGTCATTCCCGCATGAGAATTCAGAAAATCCAACCAATCCGAATTCCGATCCTCGGGATGAACAGATCAGTTGATTATTCTAAGCTTATATATGGTTGAAATAGTAGTATACTAGAACGGGTTTTGAATGAGATCTATGAGTAACTTCATTTAATATTTAATACAACTTGGGTGGCAGGAGTTTTAAGCATCTGATAACCCATTCGAGTGTTGTTGAATGCGTAAATAAACTGGGCGTAAAATTAATGGTTACTAGACTTTTCGTTTCATTGGAAAGTGGTAAGTTGAACGAGTTATTGAAAGTTTTTGTTGAAATATTCTCACACAAAATCTTTTTACATGAAGGTATTGTCTGGCGAATATGTATAAGGACATCATTAAATTTAATTCATTCTACCTGTGAGCATTTGTAGTGTGAAATTAGTTAGTCTCAAACACCATTGTATTATCAGTGGAGAGTATTTGATGCAAGAAACACATCATGAAATTTGAGTTCATTAACATTTGCCATTGGAATGTATTCTTGTAACAATATGTACGAGAAATCGAGCGTATGCATATATAGAGTACCAGAGAACATTTCTCAATGTCATTACTCATTAGAGTATCAATTGCGATGGATTAATTCACTAGAATTTGCAATCTACGCGTCAAACAGATGCTATTTAAGTAGGAGTGCTCTCTAAATGAACGAGCGTTAGTATTTCTTTGTATAAAAGGAATTACATTTCTAAATAAACGTCATGGATGTTTTTACTTTGTAATCGGAAAAGCATAGCGAAAGGTTAATACTTTAATATACTGGATATGTGTTTCAAAAACACTTCTCAGGAGATATTCATTCGTCTCTTCAAGTCCCGTTATTTCAGTTTTCGTGATTTCCTACTTGTTTGAAAACATTTAGGCTTAAAAAACAATGTAAGCGATGAAATACGGAAAAAACAAAAATTAATACGATAAGTTGAAATTACTTACCTATCCATGATTGAGAACCATAGAAAAAGAGCATTGAGCACAACCTCAAAGTGTTGTGACTGAGTAACAGACCGATCTGGCGAATTGTTATTCAACCAATTGAAAATACAAGCCTGAAACTACACATCATTCACGGAGAAAATCATCAAAATGAGAATCATTTATTTTAGTTAGAATATCTTTAGCTTCAATTAGGTAGAAAATTTTATTTCGAATATAGATAGGATGAATTCTTGTGTCTTGTTTTATTTTTGTAAACAAGTAAAATTTTTTAATATTAATAGCATCTATTTATATAATAATACGATATCATCCACATGTAATACACGATATATACTTTGTATCTAACGTTTGAGCAGACGAAATTCGGAGTTTTCCTTCCTTACATGGCAATCACACTTTTCATTTTCGATTACCACTTATCACTTATCAAGTATAATAAAACAGATATTATACATATTGATAGCATGTTCGTTTGTCACTACATACTGACAATCCATAAACAAAATGATCTCTGTAATTTTTAAATCAAAGTAATTTGAAATATGAATAAAAAAAAGTGAAATCAAATCTAATACTAATGAAATTAGTAATCATTTAATAATCCTCTACCACTGTTGCTATTTTTAGTCTTCCATAGTCCCAATACAGTCTGAAAATGCGATATTTTTCCGTATTTTATTCGTATTTTCTCAGCTATTGATCCTGCAATGTTATGGATGTCTCTAGCGTTACAGGAATCAATTCTAACTGTAAAACGAGAAATCTTTCAATCCGAAAATCATGGAACATGAGGGGTTGACCCTTTCGATCTTGTCGTTAGATGTCTTCAGTGAAGAATTTACCTATTTCGGAAAACAATGAAATTGATTTCTTCATGCCTGACATCAATATAATTTTGGATGAGAAATCGATTCCTCAGAGTTTGGAAGGACTGCAAGCAGCGGGTCCGGAGTTACAGCCCAAGTACTAAATACATTCTTTTTGACTCTGAAGCTGTTCGTCCTACGAGGTTTCCAAAGCTTGAACAATCCTGATTTGCTTGGGGTGCAATAATGCTACGAGAGTTCAGTCAGATTGATTCCAAGACGTTGATGGCTCTGGAATCTCATGAAGAGAAAGGCGCTTTTCATTTTGAGTGAAGAATTTTTTTCCAGGATTTTCGTGATTTTGAAAAGTGCTAGAATAAGATCTTTGATGCACTATTCCGACGTAATTTCGCGAGAGAAATCGATTGGGCGCAGTTCCAATACGCTGCGATCAACGCATCGAAAGTTACAGCCAAAAAACAAAACCTGTGATTATATGAATCCTTACGTAATGCTTTCGATGTTTTCTTATACTGAAAATATTCATTGCTGTTCCAGGTACAACCCGAGGTGGTTATCGGTGGTTGTTCGAGGTGGTTGGCGATTATTGGAGGTGGTCGGAGGTGGACGAGGAGGAGGACGAACGGAATTGAGTCTCAAAGCCCTGTTGATGTAAAAGCAGCTATTCGATAGAAATTATAGTTTATAGTTTACACAGCCCATTGCATGATATTTCATTATAAATACGTATGTTTCAATGTATTGAGGAATAGTTTATCAAATATCCAGAGGTCATGTGCAAATAATAAACGAATTGATTCGACCGCAGTTTAATGTATTCATTAGAGCTTTCACAATAAATTTAAGCTTTGTAACTTCTTTTATTTTATTATGGATAATCAAAAACATTTCCGACTATTCGTGCTGTGGAAGCATGGAGATTAAACCAAACGTAGCAAAAGATTAGAAACAGTGTATGTAGAGTACGGGTATTTTTCTAATAATGCAAATAGAATAGAACACCACGCCTTGCGAATTAGCTTTCCAGACAGAGATGAATGATGAATTTTAAGGACTGCATTATCGTTGTTGAATACTCTATGCCTCATGGAAAAAGAAAATCTGTAACGATAAAATTGATGCACGGGATCATCGTCGACTTTAACTTTTGAAATGTCCTACCATTTCCGAACACCTCCAACCATCCTATTTACCTACATTACTAGATTAGCTATGATATGAAAAGAGAAGAATTATTCATTTCGAAATGGGATTCTATTCGACGCGCGCTCGATGTATTCCATAACATTAGTCTTCACAATTATTCCAACAACTTTTCATTTGCTCTCTCGATCTTGAATTTTCATAGGCATAGAATCGAAACGCTGTTTTAGCTGGTCGCCAGTGAAGCATCTGCGTTGGGTGGAGAAGCGGAATTGTTTTTCGAAAAGTATTCGGATGGAAAAAAATTCAGAGTAACTGCAATACATAACGGATGCGCTAATTCTGAACGAGATGAAATGGATGCTTCGTATATGAGACAGTATTTAACGCTGCGTAGTGATTTAAAGACCTAGAAAGGTGATAGGGAGAGAAAGAACGACGCTTCTTAACACTTCGAGTGTATTTTAACACACATTTGAAAGATACGAGCGAAATTTTTCATCATCCAACTGTCGCAGAACGGCAGCGTTATTAGCCGACCCGTTCACTGAAGAATACATCTTCAGTCAACGGCTGACGATCGAAGGGCCTGGCCGCTTGAGTCTGGAATCGGCAGGAGAGATAAAGTGTGTATTTCTTGTATGGAATGTGAAAGCTAAAATCATTATACATCATATCATATCATCATACATCATACATCGTACATCATACATCATCATACATAGTATCAAAGTTCGAAACCAGAGTTTGGATGTCGGATGTTCAGAAAGTGACGTCACCAATTCAAAATCAGCTAGCCGAATTCCTCAGTCGGGAAACAACCGCGCAGTAGAGCGGACGCATGAGAGTCGCGCTCCGCAAATTTCGAGTACCGGGTTCTCAACCTTCCGGATCCCGCGCTTCGGGTCCGCTACGCGGTGAAACTTGACTTCCAGGATAAGCGCTCCGTGGCTCCTCGTTCATGTTTACAATAAATTATTTCAATTCGTTTTTCGCGCAAGCCCAAATTCAGTAGCTGTCAGTCCGCTAATAAAATTTCTCGACTTCCAGGATAAGCGCTCCGTGGCTCCTCGTTCATGTTTACAATAAATTATTTCAATTCGTTTTTCGCGCAAGCCCAAATTCAGTAGCTGTCAGTCCGCTAATAAAATTTCTCGACTTCCAGGATAAGCGCTCCGTGGTTCCTGGTTCACGTTTACAATAAATTATTTCAATTCGTTTTTCGCGCAACCCCAAATTCGGTCGCTGTCAGTCCGCTAATAAAATTTCTCGACTTCCAGGATAAGCGCTCCGTGGTTCCTCGTTCATGTTTACAATAAATTATTTCAATTCGTTTTTCGCGCAACCCCAAATTCGGTAGCTGTCAGTCCGCTAATAAAATTTCTCGACTTCCAGGATAAGCGCTCCGTGGTTCCTCGTTCATGTTTACAATAAATTATTTCAATTCGTTTTTCGCGCAACCCCAAATTCGGTCGCTGTCAGTCCGCTAATAAAATTTCTCGACTTCCAGGATAAGCGCTCCGTGGTTCCTGGTTCACGTTTACAATAAATTATTTCAATTCGTTTTTCGCGCAACCCCAAATTCGGTCGCTGTCAGTCCGCTAATAAAATTTCTCGACTTCCAGGATAAGCGCTCCGTGGTTCCTCGTTCATGTTTACAATAAATTATTTCAATTCGTTTTTCGCGCAACCCCAAATTCGGTAGCTGTCAGTCCGCTAATAAAATTTCTCGACTTCCAGGATAAGCGCTCCGTGGTTCCTCGTTCATGTTTACAATAAATTATTTCAATTCGTTTTTCGCGCAACCCCAAATTCGGTCGCTGTCAGTCCGCTAATAAAATTTCTCGACTTCCAGGATAAGCGCTCCGTGGTTCCTCGTTCATGTTTACAATAAATTATTTCAATTCGTTTTTCGCGCAACCCCAAATTCGGTCGCTGTCAGTCCGCTAATAAAATTTCTCGACTTCCAGGATAAGCGCTCCGTGGCTCCTCGTTCATGTTTACAATAAATTATTTCAATTCGTTTTTCGCGCAAGCCCAAATTCAGTAGCTGTCAGTCCGCTAATAAAATTTCTCGACTTCCAGGATAAGCGCTCCGTGGTTCCTGGTTCACGTTTACAATAAATTATTTCAATTCGTTTTTCGCGCAACCCCAAATTCGGTCGCTGTCAGTCCGCTAATAAAATTTCTCGACTTCCAGGATAAGCGCTCCGTGGTTCCTCGTTCATGTTTACAATAAATTATTTCAATTCGTTTTTCGCGCAACCCCAAATTCGGTCGCTGTCAGTCCGCTAATAAAATTTCTCGACTTCCAGGATAAGCGCTCCGTGGTTCCTCGTTCATGTTTACAATAAATTATTTCAATTCGTTTTTCGCGCAACCCCAAATTCGGTCGCTGTCAGTCCGCTAATAAAATTTCTCGACTTCCAGGATAAGCGCTCCGTGGTTCCTGGTTCATGTTTACAATAAATTATTTCAATTCGTTTTTCGCGCAAGCCCAAATTCGGTAGCTGTCAGTCCGCTAATAAAATTTCTCGACTTCCAGGATAAGCGCTCCGTGGTTCCTCGTTCATGTTTACAATAAATTATTTCAATTCGTTTTTCGCGCAACCCCAAATTCGGTCGCTGTCAGTCCGCTAATAAAATTTCTCGACTTCCAGGATAAGCGCTCCGTGGTTCCTGGTTCATGTTTACAATAAATTATTTCAATTCGTTTTTCGCGCAACCCCAAATTCGGTCGCTGTCAGTCCGCTAATAAAATTTCTCGACTTCCAGGATAAGCGCTCCGTGGCTCCTCGTTCATGTTTACAATAAATTATTTTAATTCGTTTTTCGCGCAAGCCCAAATTCAATAGCTGTCAGTACGCTAATAAAATTTCTATAACTTTATAATCTTCTCATGATCTTTCTGGTAGATTATATCGATAAAAAAATTATATCAAACCTTACACATTATTTTTGATTTGTTCTCACGCTGAAAATATTTATTAGTATTCGGGGTATAACTCGAGGTGGTTGAAGGTGGTCGGAGGTGGACGAGGAGGAGGACGAGGAGGACGAGGATTTGTGCTCGGTGAGTAAAACACTTTTATAATATTTCATGGCAATTGTAATTTTATTTTATTTGAAATATTTCAAACTAGTCATGTTTACAATAAATTATTTCAATTCATTTTTCGTGCAAGCACATATTCAGTAGCTATGAATAATCTTATACAATTTATTATATTATTAATTAATCAATTATTATTCTTATAATATTTAATGGCAATTGTAATTATATTTCATCTGAAATATTACAAACTTGTCACGTTTACAATAAATTATTTCAATTCATTTTTCGTGCAAGCACATATTCAGTAGCTATGAATAATCTTATACAATTTATTATATTATTAATTAATTAATTAATATTCTTATAATATTTAATGGCAATTGTAATTATATTTCATCTGAAATATTACAAACTTGTCACGTTTACCATAAATTATTTCAATTCATTTTTCGTGCAAGCACATATTCAGTAGCTGTGAATAATCTTGTACAATTTATTATATTATTAATTAATTGATTAAATACATTAATCCTTACACAATATTTTCGATGTCTTCCTATACTAAAAATATTCATTACTATTCTAGGTATTACCCGAGGTGGTCGGAGGTGGACGAGGAGGAGGACGAGCTGGACGAGGAGGAGGACCAGGTGGACGAGGAGGAGGACGAGGTGGACAAGGAGGAGGCGGGGTGGGTCGTGGGAGAGGACCTCTCCTCTCCTCAGAGGAGAGGAGGGGGAGGGGCAGGGAAGGGGTAGAGGTGGGCGGGGAGGGGGAAGGGATGGGAAGGGAAGGGAAAGGGAGGGCGGCGGGGAGGGGAAAGGGAAGGGAAGGGGCGGGGAGGGGAGGGGAGGGGAGGGGGGTGGGCGGGCGGGCGGGAGGGAGGGTGGGTGGGAGGGAGGGCGGGAGGGTGGGAGAGCGGGCGGGCACAGGAGGGGGGGGGTGTACTGCTCTATTAACTCTAACGGGCTCGCATCAACATCCGTCCTCCACTCTCTCCCTCCAGCCCTCCCTCCCTCCCTCCCTCCCTCCCTCCCTCCCTCCCGCCCACCCGCCCGCCCCCCTCCCACCGCCCCCCTCCCACCGCCCCCCTCCCACCACCCTCCTTCCCTTCCCTTCCCTTCCCCTTCCCCGCCGCCCTCCCCTCCCCGCCGCCCACCCCACCCCGCCGCCCACCCCACCCCTTCCCTTCCCATCCCTTCCCCCTCCCCGCCCACCTCTCCCCCTTCCCTGCCCCTCCCCCGCCCCTCCCCCTCCTCTCCCCTGAGGAGAGGAGAGGTCCTCTCCCACGACCCACCCCGCCTCCTCCTCGTCCACCTCGTCCTCCTCCTCGTCCACCTGGTCCTCCTCCTCGTCCAGCTCGTCCTCCTCCTCGTCCACCTCCGACCACCTCGGGTAATACCTAGAATAGTAATGAATATTTTTAGTATAGGAGGACATCGAAAATATTGTGTAAGGATTAATGTATTTAATCAATTAATTAATAATATAATAAATTGTACAAGATTATTCACAGCTACTGAATATGTGCTTGCACGAAAAATGAATTGAAATAATTTATGGTAAACGTGACAAGTTTGTAATATTTCAGATGAAATATAATTACAATTGCCATTAAATATTATAAGAATATTAATTGATTAATTAATAATATAATAAATTGTATAAGATTATTCATAGCTACTGAATATGTGCTTGCACGAAAAATGAATTGAAATAATTTATTGTGAACGTGACAAGTTTGTAATATTTCAGATGAAATATAATTACAATTGCCATTAAATATTATAAGAATAATAATTAATTTATTAATAATATAATAAACTGTATAAGATTATTCATAGCTACCGAATATGTGCTTGCACGAAAAATGAATTGAAATAATTTATTGTAAACATGACTAGTTTGAAATATTTCAAATAAAATAAAATTACAATTGCCATGAAATATTATAAAAGTGTTTTACTCACCGAGCACAAATCCTCGTCCTCCTCATCCTCCTCCTCGTCCACCTCCGACCACCTTCAACCACCTCGAGTTATACCCCGAATACTAATAAATATTTTCAGCGTGAGAACAAATCAAAAATAATGTGTAAGGTTTGATATAATTTTTTTACCGATATAATCTACCAGAAAGATTATGAGAAGATTATAAAGTTATAGAAATTTTATTAGCGTACTGACAGCTATTGAATTTGGGCTTGCGCGAAAAACGAATTGAAATAATTTATTGTAAACATGAACCAGGAACCACGGAGCGCTTATCCTGGAAGTCGAGAAATTTTATTAGCGGACTGACAGCTACCGAATTTGGGGTTGCGCGAAAAA